>NC_092036.1:72055650-72355650 GCF_003086295.3 Arachis hypogaea
TCCATGAGACTTCCAGAAATTTTCCACCATATCAGAGAAAATTGAGAGCATGCACCTCTGAAAGGTTGCAGGTGCATTGCACAGGCCAAATGGCATCCTTCTGTATGCAAATACTCCAGATGGACATGTGAAGGCCGTTTTCTCCTGATCCTGGGGATCTACTGCAATTTGATTGTAACCTGAATATCCATCCAGGAAGCAGTAGTATTCATGACCTGCTAGTCTTCTAGCATCTGGTCTATGAATGGTAAAGGAAAATGATCCTTTCTGGTGGCTGTGTTGAGTCTTCTGTAATCAATGCACATGCGCCACCCTGTAACTGTTCTTGTAGGAACCAGTTCATTTTTTCATTATGAACCACTGTCATGCCACCCTTCTTAGGGACAACTTGGACAGGGCTCACCCAGGGGCTGTCAGAAATAGGATAAATGATCCTAGCCTCTAGTAATTTAGTGACCTCTTTTTGCACCACTTCTTTCATAGCTGGGTTCAGCCGCCTTTGTGGTTGAACCACTGGCTTGGCGTCATCTTCCAACAAGATTTTGTGCATGCATCTGGCTGGGCTAATGCCCTTAAGATCACTAATGGACCACCCAAGAGCTGTCTTGTGTGTCCTTAGCACTTGAATTAGTGCTTCCTCTTCCTGTGGCTCTAAGGTAGAGCTTATAATTACAGGAAAGGTTTCACCTTCTCCCAGAAATGCATATTTCAGGGATGGTGGTAATGGTTTGAGCTTGGGTTTTGGAGGTTTCTCCTCTTCTTGAGGGATTTTCAGAGGTTTTATTATCTTCTCTGATTCCTCCAAATCAGGCTGAACATCTTTAAAGATGTCCTCCAGCTCTGATTCGAGACTCTCAGCCATGTTGACCTCTCTTACCAGAGAATCAATGAGATCAACACTCATGCAGTCATTTGGGGTGTCTGGATGTTGCATGGCTTTAACAACATTCAACTTGAACTCTTCCTCATTGACTCTCAAGGTTACTTCCCCTTTTTGGACATCAATGAGGGTTCGGCCAGTTGCTAGGAAAGGTCTTCCTAGAATGAGAGTTGCACTCTTGTGCTCCTCCATTTCCAGCACCACAAAGTCAGTAGGAAAGGCAAATGGCCCAACCTTGACAATCATATCTTCAATCACGCCTGATGGGTATTTAATGGAGCCATCAGCAAGTTGAAGACATATCCTGGTTGGTTTGATTTCTTCAGTCAAACCAAGCTTTCTGATAGTAGATGCAGGTATTAGGTTGATACTTGCCCCAAGATCGCATAAAGCTTGCTTGGTACAAATACCTTCTAATGTGCATGGTATCATAAAGCTCCCAGGATCTTTAAGCTTCTCAGGTAAGCTTTTCAGAATGACTGCACTGCATTCTTCAGTGAGGTAAACTTTTTCAGTTTCCCTCCAATCCTTCTTATGACTTAAGATCTCTTTCATGAACTTAGCATAAGAGGGTATTTGCTCAAGTGCTTCTGCAAACGGAATCTTTATTTCAAGAGTCCTGAGATAGTCTGCAAAGCGGGCAAATTGCTTATCCTGTTCCGCTTGGCGGAGTTTTTGAGGATAAGGCATTTTGGCTTTGTATTCCTCAACCTTAGTTGCTGCAGTTTTATTATCTACAGAAGTGGGTTGGGAAGCCTTTTTAGAAAGGTCAGCACTTGTATGTGACTGATTCCCTACTGGCATTTGAATGCTAGTGGTGGGAGCTGGAGTGGCGTCAAACGCTACTTCCTTGTTTGTTACTGGCGTTTGAACGCCAGAACCATGCTCCTTTTGGGCGTTCAACGCCAGATCCATGCTTGTTTCTGGCGTTGAACGCCAGGAATAAGCATGGTTTGGGCGTTCAGCGCCAGTTTTATCCCTTTCTGGGCTCTGCTTGTCCTCAGAGGGATTTTTAGTAGCCATTTGTTCATCTCCTGTCTTCTTGCTACTTTGAAGTGAGGTATTTAATGTTTTCCCACTTCTTAATTGAACTGCTTGACATTCTTCTGTTATTTGTCTTGACAGTTGCTTTTCTGTTTGCTTTAATTGTACTTCCATGTTCCTGTTAGCCATTCTTGTTTCCTGTAATATTTCCTTGAATTCGGCTAGCTGCTGAGTTAGAAAATCTAATTGCTGATTGAATTTATTAGCCTGATCCACCGGACTGAGTTCTGCAGTTACTGTTTTAGCTTCTTCTTTCACGGAAGATTCACTGTTCAGATACAGATGCTGATTTCTGGCAACTGTATCAATAAGCTCTTGAGCTTCTTCAATTGTTTTTCTCATGTGTATAGATCCACCAGCTGAGTGGTCTAGAGAAATCTGAGCTTTTTCTGTAAGCCCATAGTAAAAGATGTCTAATTGCACCCATTCTGAAAACATTTCAGAGGGACATTTTCTTAGCATCTCTCTGTATCTCTCCCAGGCATCATAAAGGGACTCATTATCTCCTTGTTTGAAGCCTTGGATGCTTAGTCTTAGCTGTGTCATCCGTTTGGGAGGGAAATAGTGATTCAGGAATTTTTCTGACAGCTGTTTCCATGTTTTTATGCTGTTCTTAGGCTGGTTATTTAACCACCTCTTAGCTTGATCTTTTACAGCAAATGGAAACAGTAGTAATCTGTAGACATCCTGATTCACTTCCTTATCATGTACTGTATCAGCAATTTGCAGAAATTGTGCCAGAAACTCTGTAGGTTCTTCATGTGGAAGACCAGAATACTGGCAGTTTTGCTGCACCATGATAATGAGCTGAGGATTCAGCTCAAAGCTACTAACTCCAATGGAAGGTATACAGATACTACTCCCATATGAAGCAGTAGTGGGGTTAGCATATGACCCCAGAGTCCTCTTGGACTGTTCACTCATACTTACTTTCATAATGGAATACAAGTTGAGAATTTATAGTTTGGAATGTAGTAATAAAAATGGAATAAATACCAAAAGAAGTTAAATATATATATATATATATATTTTTTTTAAATAAAATAAAAAACGAAATAAATAAAAGAAAGTGGAAATATTTTGAAATTGAAAATTGAATTTTTATAAAAGATTTTCGAAAAAAAATTGTTCAAAATTAGTTAGAAAAATAAAAAATTTTTGAATTTTGAATTTTATGATGAAAGAGAAAAACACACAAAAGACACAAGACTTAAAATTTTTAGATCTAATGCTCCTTAATTTTCGAAAATTTTTGGAGGGAAAACACCAAGGAACACCAAACTTAAAAATTTTAAGATCAAGGCACAAGAAAAACTCAAGAACACTTTGAAGATTCACAAGAACACCAAGAACACAAGGAAGAACACCAAACTTAAAATTTTTAGAAAACCAAAATAAATTTTCGAAAATTATAAAAATTAACAATAAAACACCAAACTTGGAGTTTGGCACAAGATTAAATCAAGAAAAATTATTTTTGAAAAAGATTTTCAAAGGTACTGGTGCTCCCTTATCAAGAATATAAGCCAATTGGGAATAAATATGACACTTGATGCAGATGTTCTTGAAAAGAAACTATCCTATCAAAATTTAATGACTCTATAACAATAAAAATAAAAATAAAAATAAAAATAAATTATTCCTAATCTAAGAAATAAAATAAACCTTCAATTGTCCAAACTCAATAATCCCCGGCAACGGCGCCAAAAACTTGGTGGACGAAATTGTGATCTTTAATTAATGGCTCCTTGGCATGTGCCAAGGAGAACTAATTTAACTAACTGATTACTTGCTCAGAGCACAATTCCGTTCAACTAACCAGCAAGTGTACTGGGTCGTCCAAGTAATACCTTACGTGAGTAAGGGTCGAATCCACAGAGATTATTGGTTTGAAGCAATCAATATTTATTTTATTAGTCTTAGTCAGGATATCAATAGGATTATTTGGATTTATTTGTAAAAAGCCAAACTGCAAATTTCATAAAATTGTAAGTTAAAATAATAGAGTTACTTGATTTTCAGTACTGGGGAATATGTTAGAGTTTTGGAGATGCTTTGCCCTCTGACTTCAACTCTTCCTTGAAATCCTCTTCTCACACGCAGGTTCCTTCCATGGCAAGCTCTATGTAGGGTGTCACCGTTGTCAATGGCTACTTCCCATCCTCGCAGTGAAAACTATGCACGCACTCTGTCACAGTACGGCTAATCACCGGTTGGTTCCCGCTCCTACTGGAATAGAATCACTCTTTTGCGTCTGTCACTAACGCCCAGAAGGTTAAAGTTTGAAGCACGTCACAGTCATTCAATCCCGGAATCCTACTCGGAATACCACAGACAAGGTTTAGACTTTCCGGATTCTCATGAATGCCGCCATCAATCCGGCTTATACCACGAAGATTCTGTTGGGGAATCTAAGAGATATTCATTCAATCTGATGTAGAATGGAGGTGGTTGTCAGGCACACGTTCATGGGTTGAGGAAGGTGATGAGTGTCACGGATCATCACCTTCTCCACGGTTAAGCGCGAATAAACATCTTAGATAAGAACAAGCGTGTTTGAATGGAAAACAAAGGAATTGTATTAAATCATCGAGACGCTGCAGAGCTCCTCACCCCCAACAATGGAGTTTAGAGACTCATGCCGTCACAAAGTATGTAATTCAGATCTGAAAATGTCATGTGGTACAAGATAAGTCTGTAAAAGTTGTTTAAATAGTAAACTAGTACCCTAGGTTTACAGGAAATGAATAAACTAAGATAATTGGTGCAGAAATCCACTTCTGGGGCCCACTTGGTGTGTGCTGGGGCTGAGACTAAAGCTTTTTACGTGTGGAGGCCTTTCTTGGCGTCAAACTTCAGGTTGTGACGTGTTTTGGGCGTCCAACTCCGGATAATGACGTTTTTCTGGCGTTTAACTCCAGACAGCAGCATGAACTTGGCGTTTAACGCCAAGTTACGTCGTCTATCCTCGCTCAAAGTATGGACTATTATATATTGCTGGAAAGCCCTGGATGTCTACTTTCCAACGCCGTTGAGAGCGCGTCAATTGGACTCCTGTAGCTCCAGAAAATCCATTTCGAGTGCAGGGAGGTCAGGATCCAACAGCATCAGCAGTCCTTTTTCAGCCTAAGTCAGATTTTTGCTCAGCTCCCTCAATTTCAGTCAGAAAATACCTGAAATCACAGAAAAACACACAAACTCATAGTAAAGTCCAGAAATATGATTTTTTCCTAAAAACTAATATTATTCTACTAAAAACAAACTAAAACATGCTAAAATCTACATGAAATTACCCCCAAAAAGCGTACAAAATATCCGCTCATCAATGGCTTTTAGAGATGAATCTTTCCATCTCCCATGACTCGGAGGTGGAAG
The DNA here is from genome assembly GCF_003086295.3 of Arachis hypogaea. NCBI lineage: Eukaryota > Viridiplantae > Streptophyta > Magnoliopsida > Fabales > Fabaceae > Arachis > Arachis hypogaea. The sequence continues at coordinate 72,060,950 of NC_092036.1, forward strand.
CTTTTGTCTTCCCTTTTCCTTTTCTAGAGGATTCTCCGGCCTTAGGTGCCATTGATGGTAATGGAAAAACAAAAAGCTTATGCTTTTACCACACCAAACTTAAAATATTACTCGTCCTCGAGCAAGAGAAGAAAGAAGAGAAGAAGAAGAAGAAGAAAATATGGATGAGAGTGAGGGATGGTGTTTCGGCCAAGGTGTAGAAGAGGGGGTTCGTGTTGTGTGAAAATGAAGTAGAATGGAAGGGTATATATAGGGAAAGGGGAGAGGGTAGGTTCGGCCATGTAGGGTGGGTTTGGGTGGGAAAGTGTTTTGAATTTTGAAGGTAGGTGGGGTTTATGGGAAAGAATGGATGGATGTGAGTGGTGAAGGGGGTAATTGGGTAGAGAGATTGAAGTTGTTGGGAAGTGTGACATGGGGAAGAGTGTTATAGGATTAGGAGGTAAGGTGGGAATATGTTAGGTGGGGATCCTGTGGGGTCCACAGATCCTGAGGTGTCAAGGATTTACATTCCTGCACCCATTAGGCATGTAAAATGCCTTAGCATACCATTCTGGCGTTTAAACGCCGAGATGATGCACACTCTGGGCGTTCAATGCCCATGTGTAGCATGTTTCTGGCATTGAACGCCAGTTCCATGCTTGTTACTGGCGTTCAGCGCCAGCTTTCCTCAAGGCACATTGGTGGATGAAATTGTGATCAATAATAATTCCAGGCACTGTTAGAGAAGCTTTTTCTTTCCACAACTCCGTTCAACTTAACCAGCAAGTGTACTGGGTCATCCAAGTAATACCTTACGTGAGTAAGGGTCGATCCCACAGAGATTGTTGGTATGAAGCAAGCTATGGTTACCTTGTAAATCTCAGTTAGGCAGATTAAAAGGTTTTGGGTTTCGAAAATTAATAATAAATGGAAAATAAAAAGGGATAGAAATACTTATGTAAATCAATAGTGGGAATTTCAGATAAGCGTGTGGAGATGCTGTGCTCCTCTCGTATCTCTATTTTCTTATTACATTCATCCAATCCTTCCTACTCCTTTCCATGGCAAGCTGTATGTAGGGCATCACCGTTGTCAATGGCTACATCCCATCCTCTCAGTGAAAACGTTCCTATGCTCTGTCACAGCACGGCTAATCATCTGTCGGTTCTCAATCAGGTTGGAATAGAATCCCTTGATTCTTTTGCGCTTGTCATCTCGCCCAGCCTTCAGGAGTTTGAGGCTCGTCACAGTCATTCAATCACAGAATCCTACTCAGAATACCATAGACAAGGTTTAGACTTTCCGGATCCTCATGCCGCCATCTATCTAGCTTATACCACGAAGATTCTGTTGGGGGAATCTAAGAGATATGCGCCCGGCCTAAAGTAGAACGGAAGTGGTTGTCAGTCACGTACGTTCATAGGTGAGAATGATGATGAGTGTCACGGATCATCACATTCATCAAAGTTAAGTATAACGTATATCTTGGAATAAGAATAAAAAAGAATTGAATAGAAAGTAACAATAATTGTATTGAAACTTGAGGTACAGCAGAGCTCCACACCTTTAATCTATGGTGTGCAGAAATTCCACTGTTGAAAACACATAAGTAAAAGGTTCAGGCATGGCCGAATGGCCAGCCCTCTCCATGATCAAAAGACCGAATGATCAAAGACTACAAGTCAAAAGATTAAACTGTCAAAAGATGTCTAATACAATAGTAACTTATCCTATTTATACTAGACTAGCTACTAGGGTTTACATGAGTAAGTAATTGATGCATAAATCCACTTCTGGGGCCCACTTGGTGTATGCTTGGGCTGAGCTTGATCTATCCACGAGCTGAGGCTTTTCTTGGAGTTGAACTCCAAGTTATAACGTGTTTTGGGCGTTCAACTCCGGATCATGACGTGTTTCTGGCGTTTAACTCCAGACAGCAGCATGTACTTGGCATTCAACGCCAAGTTACGTCGTCAATTTCCGAATAAAGTATGGACTATTATATATTGCTGGAAAGCTCTGGATGTCTACTTTCTAACGCCATTGAGAGCGCGCCATTAGGAGTTCTGTAGCTCCAGAAAATCCATTTCGAGTGCAGGGAGGTCAGATTCCAACAGCATCAGCAGTCCTTTTGTCAGCCTTTTTCAGAGTTTTGCTCAAGTCCCTCAATTTCAGCCCGAAATTACCTGAAATCATAGAAAAACACACAAACTCATAGTAAAGTCCAGAAATGTGAATTTAACATAAAAACTAATGAAAACATCCATAAAAGTAGCTTAAACTTACTAAAAACAATGCCAAAAAGCGTATAAATTATCCGCTCATCACACATTCCTGGCATTCAAACGCCAGAATGTTGCTTGTTTCTGGTGTTCAGCACCAGATTCATGCTCTGTTCTGGCGTTGAACGCCAGCCAGATGCTCCTTACTGCTGTTTTTGATTCTGTTTTTAATTTTTATATTTTTTTTTGTGACTCCACATGATCATGTACCTAATAAAACACAAAATAACAATAAAATAAAATAAAAAATAGATAAATAAAATTGGGTTGCCTCCCAACAAGTGCTCTTTTAATGTCATTAGCTTGACAGTGGGCTCTCATGGAGCCTCACAGGTGATCAGGTCAATGTTGTATAGTCCAAACACCAAACTTAGAGTTTGGATATGGGGTCTTAACACCAAACTTAGTGTTTGGTTATGGCCTCCCAACACCAAACTTAGAGTTTGACTGTCGGGGCTCTTCTTGACTCTGAACTGAGAGAAGCTCTTTGTGCTCACTCTCTTTTGTCACAGAGGGATGGCCATGTGCCTTAAACACTAGGTAGTCCCCATTCAATTGAAGGACTAATTGACCTCTGTTGACATCTATCACAGCTCCTGCTGTAGCTAGGAAAGGTCTTCCAAGGATGATGCATTCATCCTCTTCCTTCCCAGTGTCTAATATTATGAAATCAGCAGGGATGTAAAGGCCTTCAACCTTTACTAACACGTCCTCTACTACTCCATAAGCTTGTCTTAATGACTTGTCTGCCAATTGTAATGAGAACAAGGCAGGTTGTACCTCAATGATCCCCAGCTTCTCCATTACAGAGAGTGGCATAAGATTTATCCCTGACCCCATATCACATAGAGCTTTTTCAAAGGTCATGGTGCCTATGGTACAAGGTATTAAGAACTTGCCAGGATCTTGTCTCTTTTGAGGTAAAATTTTCTGAATCCAGGTGTCTAGTTCACCAATGAGCAAGGGAGGTTCACTTTCCCAAGTCTCATTACCAAAAAACTTGGCATTCAGCTTCATGATAGCTCCTAAATATTGAGCAACTTGCTCTCCAGTCACATCTTCATCCTCTTAAGAGGAAGAATAGTCTTCAGAGCTCATGAATGGCAGAAGGAGATCTAATGGAATCTCTATGGTCTCTATATGAGCCTCAGATTCCTTTGGATCCTTAATAGGAAACTCCTTCTTGCTTGAGAGACGTCCAGGAGGTCTTCCTCACTAGGATTTTCGTCCTTCTCCTCCCTTGTGCATTCGGCCATATTGATCACATCAATGGCCTTGCACTCTCCTTTTGGATTCTCTTCTGTATTGCTTGGGAGAATACTAGGAGGAGTTTCAATGACTTTCTTACTCAGCTGGCCCACTTGTGCCTCCAAATTTCTGATGGAGGATCTTGTTTCACTCATGAAACTGAAAGTGGCTTTTGACAGATCAGAAACTAGATTGGCTAACTTAGAAGTGTTTTATTCAGAATTCTCTGTCTGTTGCTAAGAAGATAATGGAAAAGGCTTGCTATTGCTCAGCTTATTGCGTCCACCATTGTTAAAGCCTTGTTGAGGCTTTTGTTGATCCTTCCATGAGAAATTTGGATGATTTCTCCATGATGAATTATAGGTGTTTCCATAAGGTTCACCCATGTAATTAACCTCTGCCATTGCAGGGTTCTCAGGATCATAAGCTTCTTCAGAAGCTGCCTCTTTAGTACTGTTGGATGCATTTTGCCATCCATTCAGACTTTGAGAGATCATGTTGACTTGCTGAGTTAACACTTTGTTCTGAGCCAATATGGTATTCATAGCATCAATTTCAAGAACTCCCTTCCTCTGAGGTGTCCCATTATTCACGGAATTCCTCTCAAAAGTGTACATGAATTGGTTATTTGCAACCATGTCAATGAGTTCTTGAGCTTCTGCAGGTGTTTTCTTTAGGTGGATGGATCCACCTGTAGAATGGTCCAATGACATTTTCGAATAGAATATATCTAATATGGTCCATTCTGAAAACATGTCAGATGGACACCTTTTGGTCAACTGCTTGTATCTTTCCCAAGCTTCATAGAGGGATTCACCATCTTTTTGTTTGAAGGTCTTAACATCCACTCTAAGCTTGCTCAGCTTTTGAGGAGGAAAGAATTTATCCAAGAAGGCCGTGACCAGCTTCTCCCAAGAGTCCAGGCTATCCTTAGGTTGTGAATCCAACCATATTCTAGCTCTGTCTCTTACAGCAAAAGGGAAAAGCATGAGCCTCTAGACTTCAGGATCTACTCTATTCATCTTAACAGTCTCACAGATCTGCAAGAACTCAGTTAAAAACTGATAAGGATCTTCAGATAGAAGTCCATAGAACTTGCAGTTTTGTTGCATTAAGGCAACTAGCTAAGGTTTCAGCTCAAAATTATTGGCTCCAATGGCAGGAATGGAGATGCTTCTTCCATCAAATTTGGATGTTGGTTTTGTTAAGTCACCAAGCATTCTCCTTGTATTATTGTTGTTGGGTTCGGCTGCCATCTCCTTCTCTTGTTCTAATATTTCTAAAAGGTTACCTTTAGATTGTTGTAATTTAGCTTCTCTTAGTTTCCTCTTCAGAGTCCTTTCAGGTTCAGGATCAATTTCAACAAGAGTGCCTTTTTCCTTGTTCCTGCTCATATGAAAGAGAAGAAAACAAGAAAAGAAAAGGAATCCTCTATGTCACAATATAGAGATTCCTTTATGTTAGTAGAAGAAGAAAGGGGGAAGAGTGAAGAATAATGGGTTCGGATTTTTAGATGAAGAGGGGTGAAGAGAAGTGTTAGTAATTAAATAATTAAATAGAAGAAGAAAAGAGTGGGAGAATTTCGAAAATAATTTTGAAAAAGGGGTTAGTAATTTCGAAAATTAAAGATAAGATATGATTAAAATTAAAATTTAAAACAATTAAAGAGAATTTTTGAAAAAGACAGAGGTATTTTCGAAAATTAGAGATGGAAAAGTAGTTAGGTGGTTTTGAAAAAGATAAGAAACAAACACAAAGTCAAAGAGTTAGTTGAAAAAGATATTAAAATCAAATTTGAAAAGATAAGAAGATAAGTTAGATAAGATATTTTGAAATCAAATTTTGAAAAAGATAAGATAAAAAGATAAGAAGATAAGATAAAAAGATAAGATTTTTAAGAAAAAGATATTTTGAAAAAGATTTAATTTTTAAAATTAAAATTAATTACTTAACTAACAAGGAACTAAAAGATAAGATTCTAGAATTTAAAGATTGAACCTTTCTTAACAAGAAAGTAACAAACTTCAAATTTTTGAATCAATCACATTAATTGTTAGCATAATTTCGAAAATATGATATAAAGATAAGAAAAAGATTTTGAAAACAAATTGAAAAAGAATTTTTTGAATTTTTCGAAAAAGAGGAAAAATTGGAAAAGATATGATTTTTGAAAAAGATTTTGAAAAGATAAGATTTTTAATTTTTTTGAAAATTTGACTTGACTTGTAAGAAACAACTAATTTTGAAAATTTTTGACTAAGTCAACTCAAATTGGAAAAGATATGATTTTTGAAAAAGATTTTGAAAAGAAAACTACCTAATCTGAGCAACAAGATGAACCGTCAGTTGTCCATACTCGAACAATCCCCGGCAACGGCGCCAAAAACTTGGTGGACGAAATTGTGATTCATATGTTATTGCATTTTGTAAAATTCATTGCTTTTTCTTTCCCTGGCAATGGCGCCAAAAACTTGGTGTCAATGCCATGGTTCACAACTTCGCACAACTAACCAGCAAGTGCACTGGGTCGTCCAAGTAATACCTTACGTGAGTAAGGTCGATCCCACATAGATTGTTGGTATGAAGCAAGCTATGGTTACCTTGTAAATCTCAGTTAGGCAGATTAAATGGTTTATGATAAGTTCGAAAATAAATAATAAACAGAAAATAAAATAGGATCGAAATACTTATGTAAATCAGTCATGCGTCCGCATCATATGCGTTTCGCTTATGGCGCGCGCTCGCGTCAATTACGCGGTTGGGTCACTGCCATTTCGCGCTGGCACGCGGCCGCGTCATCCATGCGATCGCGTCGCTGCCAGTCTCTTCAAAAACTCTATTTTTCTCTTTTCTTCCATTTTTGTATGTCTCCTTTCCATTCTTTAAATCATTCCTGCCTTAAAAGATCTGAAAATACTTAACACACAAGTCACAGCATCGAATGGCAATAAAAGGTAATTAAAGTTAATATTTTTAAAGCATAGGAAACATGTTTTTCACATACATCACATAATAAGGAAGGGAAAGTAAAACCATGCAATTTCACATGCATAAGTGGGTGAAGGATTGAATAAAACACTTAAATTCAGCACAAATTATATCATAAAATATGGGTTTATCAAGAAGCTCCCTTTTCTCTCTAGAATTTAGGGTTCTAAGTTTAATTTCTCTTTAATTTCACTGTTTAATTCTTGTTTTAGTGTAGTTTCATTTATATTTCCATGCTCTATTATCTTAATTCTCTTAGTTTCTCTTGTTAATTTCTCATTTTTGCCACTTTTAGTTTATGAAGCCTCTTGTTAATTTCAATTTCCTTTAATACAATTTGATGTTTTATGTTTTTTTGATGTTTAATTGAGTTGTTATTATTCTTGAGATCCGGAGAGTCTAAACCTTGTCTGTGGTATTCCGAGTCGGATCTGGGAGGGGATGACTGTGACGGGCTTCAAACTTGCGACTGTTGGGCGCAGTGACAGTGCGCAAAAGGATCAATAGATCTTATTCCGACACAAGTGAGAACCGACAGATGATTAGCCCTGTAGTGAGAATCGTAGCCGGACTATTTTCACTGAGAGGACGGATGGTAGCCATTGACAACGGTGATCCACCAACTTACAGCTTGCCATGGAAGGGAGTGCGCATGATTGGACAAAGACAATAGGAAAGCAGAGGTTCAGAAGTAACAAAACATCTCCAAACACTTATCTGAAGCTCCCACCAATGAATTACATAAGTATGTCTATCTTATTTTATGTTTTATTTATCTTTTAATTATCAACATCTCATAACCATTTGAATCCGCTTGACTGAGATTTACAAGATGACCATAGCTTGCTTCAAGCCAACAATCTCCGTGGGATCAACCCTTACTCACGTAAGGTATTACTTGGACGACCCAGTGCACTTGCTGGTTAGTTGTGCGGAGTTGTGAAAAGTGTTATCACAATTTCGTGCACCAAGTTTTTGGTGCCGTTGTCGGGGATTGTTCGAGTTTGGACAACTGACGGTTCATCTTGTTGCTTAGATTGGGTAATTTTATTTTATGTTTAAGCTTTTTATTTTATTTTTGAAAAATACAAAAAAATTTAATAAAATCATAAAAACCAAAAAAAAAAATATGCATTGTGTTCTTTTGTGATCTTCAAGTTGTTCTTGATGATTTCCTTTGCTCAATCTCATGATTCTCTTGTTTTGTGTTTTAAGTTGTTTTTCATATGAATTTTCAAAATCATAGTGTTTGAACATTCAAAATTTCTAAGTTTGGTGTCTTGCATGTCTTTCTTTTCTTAAAAATTTTCAAAAATATGTCCTTGATGTTAATCATGATCTTCGAAGTGTTCTTGGTGTTCATCTTGACATTCAAAGTGTCCTTGCATGCATTACTTATTTTGATCTTGCATTTTTATGTTTTATTTCATTTTGTTGTTTTTCTCTCTCCTCATTAAAAATTCAAGAAAATATATATATCTTTTCAAGTAAATATTACAGAGAAATGAAGATTCAGAACATAAAGCAGAAGAATCACTGAGAAAAAGAGCTCACTGGCAATAAAACACCAGTAAAGAGACACTTTGGGCGTTAAACGCTAAAATGGCTATCATTCTGGGCGTTAACGCCAGTAAAGCTATCATTCTGGGCGTTAAACGCCAGAATGGACAGCATTCTGGAAGTTTAACACCAGAAATGGAAGCATTCTAGGCGTTTGGAAAAACGCCCAGTAAAGAAGGATTTCTGGCGTTTAACGCCAGCCAGGATATCTAGCTGGGCGTTAAACGCCCAAAGAGGCAGCCACATGGGCGTTAAATGCCAGAATGGATATCATTCTGGGTGTTTAACGCCAGGATGACACAAGGGAGGTAATTTTGTTTCCAATTTGATTTTTTTTAATTTTTCATGTTTTAATTCATAACTTTTTGCATCAAACATATTTTAAACTTTCATTTTTCATTTTTCTTTTAATGTTTTTGAAAATTTTCAAACTAATTTTTCAAAAATCTTTTTCTTAATCTTATCTCATATTTTCAAAAATTCTTACTAACAATTAATGTTTTGATTCAAAAAATTGCAAGTTTGTTACTTTCTTGTTAAGAAATGATCAATCTTTAAATTTTAAAATCATATCTTTTAATTTCTTGTTAGTCAAGTCATCAATTTTTAAAAATCAAATCTTTTTCAATCATATCTTTTCAATCATATCTTTTTAAAAAATCAAATCATTTTCAATCATAGCTTTTTTAAAATCAAATCTTTTTCAATCATATCTTTTTATTTTGATTTCAAAATCTTTTTTCTAACTTCTTATCTTTTCAAAATTATTTTCAAATCTTTTGCAACTAATTACTATTTCTTATCTTTTTCAAAAACACCTAACCACTTTTCCACTTCCAATTTTCAAAAATCACTAACCACTTTTTCAAAAATCTTTTTAATTAACTAATTGTTTTAATTTCAATTTTCGAATACTCTCTCTCTCTCTCATCTCTTTCTATTATTTGCTAACACTTATCTTCTACTTATAATTCAAACCCTCTTTCTCCATCTGTGTTTGAATTCTTTTTATTCTCTCTCTACATCATTCCTCTATTCTTCTTTTCTTCTTACACGTCAAGGAATCCCTATACTGTGACATAGAGGATTCGACTACTCTTTTTGTTCTCTTCTTTTTCATATGAGAAGAAACATGGATAAAAACATTCTTGTTAAAGCTGATCCTGAACCTGAAAGGACTATGAAGAAGAAGCTAAGAAAAGCTAAAACACAACACTCTGGAGAGAACCTTATAGAAAATTTCGAAAAAGAAGCAGACATGGCAGCCGAACCCAACAACAATGCCAAAGATGCAAGGAAGATGCTTGGTGACTATGCTGCACCAACTTTCAATTTCTATGGAAGAAGCATCTCAATTCCTACCATTGGAGCAAACAACTTTGAGCTTAAACTTCAATTAGTTTCTCTAATGCAGCAGAATTGCAAGTTTCATGGACTTCCATCGGAAGATCCTCATCAGTTCTTAGTGGAATTCTTGCAGATCTGTGATACTGTTAAGACCAATGGGGTTGAACTCGAGGTCTACAGACTTATTCTTTTCCCCTTTGTTGTGAGAGACAGAGCTAGAACATGGTTGGACTCACAACCTAGAGAAAGCTTGAACTCTTGGGACAAGCTAGTCAATGCTTTCTTGACCAAATTCTTTCCACCTCAAAATATGAGCAAGCTCAGAGTGGACGTCCAAACCTTCAGACAGAAGGAAGGTGAATCCCTCTATGAAGCTTGGGAAAGATACAAATAATTAACCAAAAGGTGTCCTTCTGACATGTTTCTAGAATGGAGCATCATATGTATATGCTATGATGGTCTCTCTGAAATATCCAAGATGTCATTGGACCATTCCACCGGTGGATCCCTTCATCTGAAAACACTTGCAGAAGCCCAGGAACTCATTGAGATGGTTGCAAATAACCAGTTCATGTACACCTCTAAAAGAAATCTTGTGAAAAATGGGACGACTCAGAAGAAAGGAGTTCTGAATGCCATATTGGCTCAGAACAAAATATTGACCCAGCAAGTCAATATGATTTCTCAGAATCTGACTAGATTGCAAGATGCATCTGGCAGTGCTAAAGAAGCCTCCTCTGAAGGAGAAGCATATGACCCTGAGAATCTTACAATGGAAGAGGTGAATTACATGGGAAAATCCTATGGAAACACCTATAATCCTTCATGGAGAAATCATCCAAATTTCTCATGGAAGGATCACCAGAAGCCTCAACAAGGCTTTAACAACAATAATGGTAGGAGAAATAGGTTTAGCAATAGCAAACCTTTTCCATCATCTTCTCAGCAATAGACAAAGAATTCTGAACAGAGCCTCTCTGGCTTAGCAAACATAGTCTCTGATCTATCTAAAGCCACTCTCAGTTTCATGAATGAAACAAGGTCCTCCATCAGAAATTTGGAGGCACAAGTGGGTCAGCTCAGTAAAAGAGTTACTGAAACTCCTCCTAGTAGTCTCCCAAGCAATACAAAAGAGAATTCCAAAAGAGAGTGCAAGGCCATAACTACAACCACAATGGCCGAACTTGGAGAGAGTGAAAAGGCATTGATTACCTGTGAGGAAGACCTCAAGGAATGTCCACTGACCAATAAGAAGTTCCCTATTGAGGAACCAAAGGAATCCGAGGCTCCTACATATACCATAGAGATTCCACTGAACTTACTATTGTCATTCATGAGCTCTGATGAATATTCTTCCTCTGAAGAGGATGAAGACATTGTTGAAAAGTAAGTTGCTCAGTATCTAGGAGCAATTATGAAGCTGAATGCCAAGTTATTTGGTAATGAGACTTGGGAGGATGAACCTCTATTGCTCATCAATGAACTGAATACATGGATTCAGCAGACATTGCCTCAAAAGAAACCGGATCCCAGAAGGTTTTTAATACCTTGTACCATAGGTACCATGAAATTTGAAAAGGCTTTGTGTGACCTGGGGTCAGGTATCAACCTCATGCCACTCTCTGTAATGGAGAAACTAGGGATCTTTGAGGTACAAGCTGCAAGAATCTCACTAGAGATGGCAGACAAATCAATGAAACAAGCTTGTGGACTTATAGAGGATGTCTTAGTAAAGGTTGAAGGCCTTTACGTCCCTACTGATTTCATAATCTAGACACTGGGAAGGATGAGGATGAATCCATCATCCTTAGAAGACCCTTCCTAGCCACAGCAAGGGCTGTGTTTGATGTGGACAGAGGAGAGTTAGTCCTTCAATTGAATGAGGACTACCTTGTGTTTAAGACCCAAGGATATTCTTCTATAAACATGGAGAAGAAGCATGAAAAGCTTCTCTCAATACAGAGTTAGACAGAGCCCCCACACTCAACTTCTACTTTTGGTGTTGGGAGGCTGCAATTATGCTCTGAGCACCTGTGAAGCTCTGTAAGAGCTTCTTGTCAAGCTATTGACATTAAAGAAGCGCTTGTTGGGAGGCAACCCAATTTTATTTATCTATATTAATTACTCTTTCATTTTATTTTCCATTGTTAGTCTATGTCTTCTTTAGGTTGATGATCATGTGGAGTCACAAAAATAGCTGCAGAATTAAAGCAAGAATCAAAAATAGCAAAAAAATAGCACACACTGGAGGGCGAGCTTACTCGCATTTAAACCTCAATAAGGCTAGCAAAGTGGGCGTTTAACGCCCAGTCTAGCACCATTTTGGGCATTAAAATGCAGAAATGGCACACAGACTAGAGTTTAATGCCGGAAAAGGGTGTCTGACATTTGGCTGGTGTTAAACACCAATAAGGGTAGCAGAATGGGTGTTTAACGCCCAGTCTGGCAGCATTCTAGCGTTAAAAAAATGCGAAAAATAAAAAAAAAAAGAAAGAAAAAGAAAAAGCAAGCAGAAAAAAACAATAGCTCTTTAAACCAAAAGGCAAGAGCAAAAAGCCAATAACCCCTTTAAACTAAAAGGCAAGGTTAAAAAAGGATCCAAGGCTTTGAGCATTAATGGATAGGAGGGCCCAAAGGAATAAAATCCTGGCCTAAGCAGCTAAATCAAGTTGTCCCTAACCATGTGCTTGTGTCATGAAGGTCCAAGTGAAAAGCTTGAGACTGAGTGGTTAAAGTCACGATCCAAAGCAAAAAGAGTGTGCTTAAGAACTCTGGGCCCCTCTAACTCGGGACTCTAGCAAAGCTGAGTCACAATCTGAAAAGGTTTACCCAGTTATGTGTCTATGGCATTTATGTATCTAGTGGTAATTCTGGAAAACAAAATGCTTAGGGTCACGGCCAAGACTCATAAAGTAGCTGTGTTCAAGAATCAACATACTAAACTAGGAGAATCAATAACTCTATCTGAATTTTGAGTTCCTATGGATGCCAATCATTCTGAACTCCAAAGGATAAAGTGAGATGCCAAAACTATTCAAAAGCAAAAAGCTACTAGCCCCGCTCATCTAATTGGGACTAAGCTTCATTGATATTTTTAGATTTATTGTATATTCTCTTCTTTTTATCCTATTTTGTTTTTGGTTGCCTGGGGACAAGCAACAATTTAAGTTTGGTGTTGTGATGAGCGGATAATTTATACGCTTTTTGGCATTGTTTTTAGGTAGTTTCTAGTATGTTTTAGTCACTTTTTTTGTAGATTTTATTAGTTTTTATGCAAAATTCACATTTCTGGACTTTAATATGAGTTTGTGTATTTTTTTGTGATTTCAGGTATTTTCTGTCTGAAATTGAGGGACCTGAGCAAAAATATGATTCAGAGGCTGATAAAGGATTGCAGATGCTGTTGGATTCTGACCCTCCTGCACTCGAAGTGGATTTTAAGGAGCTAAAGAAGCCCAATTCGCACGCTCATAAGTGAGTTTGAAAGTAGACATCTTGGGCTTTCCAGCAATATATAATAGTTCATACTTTGCCCGCGATTTGATGGCCCAAACTGGCATCCAAACGCCCACTAGAGACCCTTTTCTGGCGTAAAATGCCAGAACTGGCACCAAAGCTGGAGTTAAACGCCCAAACTGGCACCCAAGCTGGTGTTTAACTCCATGAAGAGCCTATGCACATGAAAGCTTCAATGATCAGCCTAAGCACACACCAAGTGGACCCCAGAAGTGGATTTCTGCACTATCTGCACTTAGTTACTCATTTTTTGTGCATTTCATACCTATGGACGACTTTTCGAACCTTTGATCAGGTCTTCTTCCCCTGTTTTTGAATTCTTATGCCATTTGGGAGGCTGGCCATTCAGCCATGCCTAGACCTTTTGTTCTTATGTATTTTCAATGGTGAAGTTTCTACACCTCATAGATTAAGGTGAGGAGCTATGCTCTTCCTCATGAATTAATGCAAGTTCCATTATTTTTCTTTCAATTCACGCCTAGTTCTTCTCCAAGACATACTCTCGTACTTAATTCAGTTAAGTCAGACTGAAAGGGTGACTTGTGACAATCACCTACTATCTTCAGTACTCACTTAGCCATGATTCGCATGCCTGACAACCACAAGCGATCTACATGATGTTCAACGTAGTCATTGGACGCCAGCTGGAGTATATTCTCTTGGGTCTCTGATCCATGCGTTTGACTAGCATCTCCTGACAACAGAGCATTTAAATAAGTGAGATTAGAACCTTTGTGGTATAGGCTAGAAACGATTGGTAGCATTCCTAAGATCCGGAAAGTCTAAACCTTGTCTCTGGTATTTCGAGTAGGATCTGGGAGGGGATGACTGTGACGAGCTTTAAACTCACGACTGTTGGGCACAGTGACAATGCGCAAAAGGATCATTGGATCTTATTCCGACACAAGTGAGAATCGAGAGATGATTAGCACTGCAGTGAGAACCGTAGCTAGACCATTTTCACTGAGAGGACGGATGGTAGCCATTGACAATGGTGACACCAACTTACAGCTTGCCATGGAAGGGAGTCCGCATGATTGGATGAAGACAATAGGAAAGCAGAGGTTCAGAAGCAACAAAGCATCTCCAAACGCTTATCTAAAATTCCCGCCAATGAATTACATAAGTATCTCTATCTTATTTTATGTTTTATTTATCTTTTAATTATCAACACCTCATAACCATTTGAATCCGCCTAACTGAGATTTACAAGATGACCATAGCTTGCTTTAAGCCAACAATCTCCGTGGGATCGACCCTTACTCACGTAAGGTATTATTTGGACCACCCAGTGCACTTGCTGGTTAGTTGTGCGGAGTTGTGAAAAGTGTGATCACGATTTCGTGCACCAACCACCTAGATGGAATTACCATGATCAACTTGAAGACGGGTGTGAAAACAAGGTATAGGATCCTGGATTACAAGATGAGGATCAATTTTGGAAGCTCTTAACTTGTGTGGAACTTCATCCTATTTAAGTGCACTTGGTTGGAAATTCTGGCAATCAATGGAAGTCCAAGCATTGGTGGAAGTTCAAGGATGAATTCAAGCACAAGCCTCCTTGATTAGAGCTGTCTAAAATGTCCAACTTAAGGACAATAAACAAAAGTGTTAGGTGGGAGACACCCACCATGGTAACGTCTTTTCACTTTTCTCTTTTGTATATATTGGTAAATAAGTTTAAATTCCATGTTCTTTTAGTTTTGTTAACTTTTTTGGTAGTTAGCATGTTTAAATAAGGATTGGTGATGTTTTGGTAACTTTTAAGATTGCTATTATAGATGCTATGCTTTTGTGTTAAAAAAATTCAAGCGTACGCATGCCCCACGCGTACGCGCGGCCCCCAAATAATGATCATGTGTGAGTCATGCGTGTAATGTGCCGCCGCATGGCCTGGACAGAGAGTTGTGCTAGGATCATGCAAAAACTGTGCGTTTAACACAATTTTAACTCGTGCGTACGTGTGGCTTCTGCGTACGTGCGATCTTCTATTTCCCCATGTTACGCGCATGCATGATCTTCCGCGTACGCGTGACCCCCCTGTTCACATACTCTTTTTTTCTTATATTCTCTCCATTTCTTTTCTTCTTTTCTCTTCTCCTCTCTTCTTTCTCTCCTTCAACCATCATCCATCACCATCATTCCCCATCCACCATCATCTCCTTTAGTTATTTAGTTAGTTAGTTGGTTTAATTTTCTCTTTAATTTTTGGTTTTGGTGCTCAGTGTTGGATTATTGATTTGATTTGCTGATTCTGATGAGATATTGCTACTGATTACTAACTTGATCCTATTTAGCATCATTTTTATGAACATTTATTTTTGGATTTCTTTGTTAAAGTTATACTTTATTTCTTGGTATTGAATTCTTCATGCTTAATTTTGTGCATACCAAGTACTTATGACATTGCCTTCAAAGCGTTCTAAATCTTTTGAATTGCATGATTTGGCCACCATGTGATTTAAATTCTTTAACCATGACTAGGCAATTTCTTGATAGTTGATGATGTACATTTATCTTAATTCATTGTGTTTCTTAATTATATGCATCCATATTGATTATAGCTTTAATTACCCAGTTATGCTTATGCCTTAATTGCATGTTGACCCTTAATTATTTAACTATGTACTCTACTCATACTTATAACTATTTATTTTGGCATAACATTTCATCTGTGAAATTGGATTGTAAGCTCACCTAAGGACATCTTTTTGAAATTTCAAGATATATGGACCATGCTTGCTATGTGATTGATTTTAACTTCTATCTCTCTTTTTCTAAGTTGCATAGAACCCATGTTCCCACTTTATGTCAATTAGGTGATGCGAACAACATTGAAAGTGTATCATTGATTGATGTGCGAGTTTCATATTTCATTTGGTTCATTGAATTCTCTTGCACATAAACCAATGTCCATTCATTATCTATTTCACAATTGCTTGATTGTTTGCTTGAGTTCTTTCATGCTTCTTTATCACTTGTTTGTTTATCTTATCATACAAGTTTTCTTTAAAGTATCTCAAGCACACTAAAATGAGTGAAGTATATGCTTCTTTTATGTAATTGTGACATAGCTTTCAATGCTAATGAATGTGTTCTAAACCGCGCACCACTTAGAATTCACACACTTCTTTTCATCCATGTTAAGCACTGATTCACACATTTCATTTTAGTAATCATCACCTCATTCCAACAATCTATGCTTCCTTGCTTTTGCATTTACTCGACTTACTATCCTATTTTCTACCTTGCAAGTTGATTCACCATGAGCAAAAAGGGAAGCAGAAGAAAGAACACGCAGTAGCTGGTTGATCCACCAGTTGAAGGTGACGATCCGTGTAGTTGCCGTACCCCACTTGCTCATCTTTGAATGCATCGAGGATTGTGTAAACTTTTAAGTGTGGGGAGGTCGTCTGACCAATCGGGCAATCTTGGGTGAAAAATTTTATACCAACACTTTCACATTTCAATTTTTCTATTATTACCATATCTTTTTGAATTTTTAGTTGTATTTTCTTGGTTTGCATATATATAATAAGCTTAGAGAAGTAATGAATTTTTTCAAGGAATTTATCTATAGAGCACCCCAATTTATTTGAGTAAAAAAGTTTTTGTTGAACTTGCTTGAATTATATGTGAAACATGTTTTTGAGCTAAGAACACATAAGCTTGTGGGTTTTGGGGCCTAATTGTGTGGCTGCATCATATAACCACTATTTATCTTCTTGTGTATTATTCTCTCTCAATGATTGTAATCTTTGATTTGTTTAATTTTTTATGTCCATTATTTTGTGTATGAATGTATCTATATAATTGAGGCCCTTATTTCAATTGAGCTCACTTACCAAATGGCCTTACCCTTTTATCCACCTTTATTAACCAATTTTGAGCCTGTTTAATCCCTTTATTCTTAATTTTAGCACATCACTACCCCCATGTGAAAAATAATAAATGTCCTTAATTTAGATCTTGGATTAGCTTAGGCTATCGAGAGTGTGTATCATTTAAGTGTGGGAAGTTTGGGAATATTGGTTAAGATAAAAGTGTATTTTTGAGTTCTCATAAAAAAATCTTGGAAGTTGGGCACATACTCATGCATTGAATTTTGAACCATATGCATTAATCTTTTTGTATATATTATGTTATTGAAAAAAAAATGAAAAAAAGTATAAAAAGAAAGAAGGAAAAAGAAAAAAAAAGAGAAAAAGAACAGGAATAAAAAGGGGGCAAAATGCCCTAAGTAATAATAACAATGCATATATGTTGTGATTAAAAAGAGAATGCATGAGTTTGTGAAAAAGTGAATAGTAGGAAGTTAGGTTTGTATTTGAATTGTGTAGGTTGTTATATATCTTAGGTGAGAGTTTAAGCAAATTAAAAATTCAAATTTAAGTCCACTTGACCATATACATCCTAACCTTGACCCTAGCCCCATTACAACCTTATGGAAAGTCCTCATGATATTTGTATGCATGCATTGAATAACTGTTGATTGTTAGATGAAATACAAATCTTAGAAAACAAGATTAGAAGAGAATTGAGAGAATCAACCCTATATACTTGAGTGATTAGAGAGTATACACATCCGATGAGGGTTTTAATTGCTCAATTTTATGTTTCCACCTGTGATTATCTCTTATCTTGCAAGTTTGCAAACTCCTTTCAACAACTATAATCAATTATTGGATTTGACTTGGGTATGATTACCTTAGCCCTTATGTTCATATATGTATTCTTAGGAATTGATTTATTTTGACCAAGTAGTTGCATGCATGTAGATAGGTTGCATTTGGATAATTTACATGCTATTGTTTAAGTGTGGGGAGGTTGATAAACCCTAATTTTAGGGTTTATCTTGTGTTGAATTTAGTGAATTTTATCAACTTATCTCACATTTATTCAACGAAATAGCATGGTTTTTTGAATTTCTCCTGAATTGTGCTTAAGATTAAAAACATGCTTTTTAGGCTCTTAAATTGCTAAATTTAATTTCTTTTAATTCCATTCAATGCCTTGATGTGTTTATTAAGTGATCTTAGGCTTAGAAGGCAAAGATTGGATTGAAGAAAAAGCATGTAAAAATAAAGAATTTATGAAGAAAAGAAGTTTTGGAAATCTGCCGATTGCTCGTACGTGTGACCTTGCATGTATGCGTGACCTTGCAGGTTCACGTGACCTGAGATTTTGCCAAGTCACGCGTATGCGTGACCTTCCGCGCATGCGTGACACAAAGCACGTGACTCGCTTAAAGAAAACGTGCTTGGAGATTTCTAGGTTCCTTCAAGTCCAAATCCAACTCATTTCTGAAGTATTTTAAGCCAAATTCAACAAGGAAAAAAGGGGGAGAGCGATTAGTATAGCTTAGGAATCATGTTTTAGGTTATTTTCTAGATAGAGAAGTGATGAGCGGATATTTTATACGCTTTTTGGGGGTAATTTCATGTAGATTTTAGCATGTTTTTATTAGTTTTTAATAGAATTTTATTCGTTTTTAAGCAAAAATCATATTTCTGGACTTTACTATGAGTTTGTGTGTTTTTCTGTGATTTCAGGTATTTTTTGGTTGAAATTGAGGGAGCTGAGCAAAAATCAGATTTAGGCTGAAAAAGGACTGCTGATGCTGTTGGATTCTGACCTCCCTGCACTCGGAATGGATTTTTTGGAGCTACAGGAGTCCAATTGGCACACTCTCAATTGGGTTGGAAAGTAGACATCCAGGGCTTTCCAGCAATATATAATAGTCCGAAGATAGATGATGTAAACTGGCGTTTAATGCCAGCTCCATGATGCAGTCTGGCGTCCAGCGCCAGAAACACGTCACGAACCAGAGTTGAACGCCAGAAACACGTTACAACTTGGCGTTCAACTCCAGAAACAGCCCAGACACGTGAGAAGCTTAAGTCTCAGCCCCAGCACACACCAAGTGGGCCCCAGAAGTGGATTTCTATACTATTCATCTTAGTTTACTCATTCTCTGTAAACCTAGGTTACTAGTTTAGTATTTAAACAACTTTTAGAGACTTATTTTGCATCTCATGACATTTTTAGATCTGAATTTTATACTCTTTGACGGCATGAGTCTCTAAACTCCATTGTTGGGAGTGAGGAGCTTGGTGCACGAAATTGCAATCACACTTTTGCAATTCCGCACGACTAACCAGCAAGTGCACTGGGTCGTCCAAGTAATACCTTACGTGAGTAAGGGTCGATCCCACGGAGATTGTCGGCTTGAAGCAAGCTATGGTTATCTTGTAACTCTTAGTCAGGATATCAATAATTATCAGGGTTGATTGTAAAAAGCAAAAGAACATGAAATAAGTACTTGTTTTGCAGTAATGAAGAACAGGTTAAGGTTTTGGAGATGCTCTATCTTCTGAATCTCTGCTTTCCTACTGTCTCCTTCTTCAAGCACGCAAGGCTCCTTCCATGGCAAGCTGTATGTAGGGTTTCACCATTGTCAATGGCTACCTCCCATCCTCTCAGTGAAAATGTTCAACGCGCTCTGTCACAGCAAGGCTAATCATCTGTCGATTCTCAATCGGGTTGGAATAGAATCCAGTGATTCTTTTGCGTCTGTCAGTAACGCCCAGCCCTCAGGAGTTTGAAGCTCATCACAGTCATTCAATCCTTGGATCCTACTCAGAATACCACAGACAAGGTTTAGACCTTCCGGATTATATTGAATGCCGCCATCAATTCTAGCTTATACCACGAAGATTCTGATTAAGGAATCCAAGAGATATCTACTCAATCTAAGGTAGAACGGAGGTGGTTGTCAGGCACACGTTCATAGTTGAGAATGATGATGAGTGTCACGGATCATCACATTCATCAGGTTTAGGAACAAGTGATATCTTAGAATGGAAGCAAGCATGATTGAATGAAAAAACAGTAGTAATTGCATTAATCCATCAAGACACAGCAGAGCTCCTCACCCCGAACCATGGGGTTTAGAGACTCATGCCGTAGAAAATACAATGAGAAACGTGTAATGTGTCATGAGGTACCGATACAATGTCAAAAAAAATCCTATTAATAGTAAACTAGTAACCTAGGGTATACAGAAATGAGTAAATGACATAAAAATCCACTTCCGGGGTCCACTTGGTGTGTACTTGGGCTGAGCATTGAAGCTTTTATGTGTAGAGACTTTTTCTGGAATTAAACGCCAGCTTTTATGCCAGTTTGGGCGTTTAACTCCAATTCTTATGCCAGTTCCGGCGTTAAACGCCGGGAATTCTGAAGCTGATTTGCAACGCCGGTTTCGGCCATCAAATCTTGGGCAAAGTATGAACTATTATACATTGCTGGAAAGCCCAGGATGTCTACTTTCCAACGCCGTTGAGAGCGCGCCAATTGGGGTTTTGTAGCTCCAAATAATCCACTTCGAGTGCAGGGAGGTTAGAATCCAACAGCATCTGCAGTCCTTTTCAGCCTCTGAATCAGATTTTTGCTCAGGACCCTCAATTTCAGCCAGAAAATACCTGAAATCACAGAAAAACACACAAACTCATAGTAAAGTCCAGAAAAGTGAATTTTAACTAAAAACTAATAAAAATATACTAAAAACTAACTAAAATATACTAAAAACATACTAAAAACAATGCCAAAAAGCGTATAAATTATCCGCTCATCACAACATCAAACTTAAATTGTTGCTTGTCCCCAAGCAACTGAAAATCAAAATAGAATAAAAAGAAGAGAATATACTATAGACTCCAAAATATCAAAGAAACTAAGCTCCAATTAGATGAGCGGGACTAGTAGCTTTTTGCTTCTGAACAGTTTTGGCATCTCACTTTTATCCTTTGAAGTTTAGAATGATTGGCATCCATAGGAACTCAGAACTCAGATAGTGTTATTGATTCTCCTAGTTAAGTATGATGATTCTTGAATATAGCTACTTTATGAGTCTTGGCTGTGGCCCAAAGCAATCTGTCTTCCAGTATTACCACCGGATACATACATGCCACAGACACATAATTGGGTGATCCTTTTCAGATTGTGACTCAGCTTTGCTAGAGTCCCCAATTAGAGGTGTCCAGGGTTCTTAAGCACACTCTTTTTGCCTTGGATCACAACTTTATTTCTTTCTTTTCTTTTTCTCTTTCTTTTCTTTTCGTTTTTTTTGTATTCACTGCTGTTTCTTGCTTCAAGAATTAATTTGATGATTTTTCAGATCCTCAATAACAGTTCTCCTTTTCCATCATTCTTTCAAGAGCCAACAATTTTAACATTCTTTAAAACAACAAATTCAAGTACCCTGGCTGGCGTTAAACGCCAGAATTCCCTTTGTCACTGGGCGTTTTGCTAAACGCCCAGGGTGCTGCACGCCTGGCGTTAAACGCCCAGAATGGTGCCCATTATGGCGTTTAACGCCCAAAATGGCACCTTTACTGGCGTTAAACGCCCATAATGGTGCCCATTCTGGCGTTTAACGCCTAAAGTACCCCTTACTGGTATTTTTTTGCCAACAAGCTCTTTTTCTCTGCTTTTTGCACTGAATCCTTCTGTAACTGTGAATGCCTTCATTTTTTATAATTGCCCTTGTAGAAACAAAACATATAACCTGCTATTGACTGGGTTGCCTCCCAGCAAGCGCTTCTTTATTGTCTTTAGCTGGACCTTCACTGAGGATCATTCCAGCCTCAGTTTTGAGCATTCCTGCTCAAAATTGCTTTCAAGATAATGCTTGATCATCTGTCCATTAACAATGAACTTCTTGTCAGAATCAGTATCCTGAAGCTCAACATATCCATATGGTGATACTCCTGTAATCACATACGGACCCCTCCAGCGGGATTTAAGTTTTCCTGGGAACAATCTGAGCCTAGAGTTGAAGAGTAGAACTTTTTGTCCTGGCTCAAAGACTCTGGATGACAACTTCTTGTCATGCCACTTCTTTACCTTTTCCTTATAAATTTTTGCATTTTCAAAGGCACTGAGTCTAAATTCATCTAGCTCATTTAGCTGGAGCAATCTTTTTTCACCAGCTAACTTAGCATCCAGGTTTAGGAATCTGGTTGCCCAGTAGGCTTTATGTTCCAGTTCCACGGGCAGATGACAGGCCTTGCCATACACAAGTTGGTATGGAGAGGTTCCTATTAGAGTCTTGAATGCTGTTCTGTATGCCCATAGAGCATCATCCAAGCTCTTTGCCCAATCCTTTCTACGGGCAATTACAGTCCGTTCTAGGATTCTTTTTAATTCTCTGTTAGAGACTTCAACTTGCCCATTTGTCTGTGGATGATACGGGGTTGCCACTTTGTGGCTAATTCCATATCGAACCATAGCAGAGTACAGTTGTTTGCTGCAAAAATGAGTACCACCATCACTGATTAGTACTCTGGGAACACCAAACCTGCTGAAGATGTGTTTCTAGAGGAATTTCAGCACGGTCTTAGTATCATTAGTGGGTGTAGCAATTGCTTCTACCCATTTAGATACATAGTCCACTGCCACCAGAATGTAAGTGTTTGGGTATGATGGTGGGAATGTACCCATAAAGTCAATTCCCCATATATCAAACAATTCAATCTCTAGGATCCCTTGTTGAGGTATGGCGTATCCATGAGGAAGGTTACCAGCTCTTTGGCACCTGTCACAGTTACGCACAAACTCCCGGGCATCTATATAGAGAGTAAGCCAGTAGAAGCCACATTGGAGGACCTTAGTGGCTGTTCGCTTACTTCCGAAATGTCCCCCATACTGTGATCCATGGCAGTGCCACAGTATCCTTTGTGCTTCTTCTTTGGGTACAAATCTGCGGATCATTCCGTCTGCACATCTCTTAAAGAGATATGGCTCATCCCATAGGTAGTACTTGGCATCTGAAATTAATTTCTTTCTTTGCACTCTGCTGTCCTCCTGTGGTATGAACCTCACAGCTTTATAATTTGCAATATTTGCAAACCATGGAGCTTCCTGAATGGCAAAGAGTTGCTCATCTGGGAAAGTCTCAGAGATCTCAGTAGAAGGGAGGGATGCCCCAGCTACTGGTTCTATTCGGGACAGATGATCAGCTACTTGGTTCTCTGTCCCTTTTCTGTCTCTTATTTCTATATCAAACTCTTGCAGAAGCAACACCCATCTTATAAGCCTGGTTTTTGAATCCTGCTTTGTGAGTAAGTACTTAAGAGCAGCATGGTCAGTGTACACAATCACCTTTGATCCCACTAGATAGGATCTAAACTTGTCAATGGCATAGACCACTGCAAGTAACTCTTTTTCTGTGGTTGTGTAATTCTTCTGTGCATCATTTAGAACACGACTGGCATAATAAATGACGTGCAGAAGCTTGTTATGCCTCTGTCCCAACACTGCGCCGATGGCATGGTCACTGGCATCACACATTAGTTCGAATGGCAATGTCCAGTCTGGTGCAGAGATGACTGGCACTGTGACCAGCTTGGCTTTCAGGGTCTCAAATGCCTGCAGACACTGTGTGTCAAACACAAATGGTGTGTCAGCAGCTAGCAGGTTGCTCAAAGGTTTTGCAATTTTCGAAAAATCCTTTATAAACCTTCTGTAGAATCCTGCATGCCCTAGAAAGCTTCTGATTGCCTTAACATTGGCAGGTGGTGGTAATTTTTCAATTACCTCTACCTTTGCCTTATCCACCTCTATTCCCCTGCTTGAAATTTTGTGTCCAAGGACAATTCCTTCAGTCACCATAAAGTGACATTTCTCCCAGTTTAAAACCAGGTTAGTCTCTTGGCACCTTTTTAGGACAAGTGTTAGGTGGTTAAGACAGGAGCTGAATGAGTCTCCATATACTAAGAAGTCATCCATGAAGACTTCTAGGAATTTCTCCACCATATTAGAGAAGATGGATAGCATGCATCTCTGAAAGGTTGCAGGAGCATTATACAGACCAAAAGGCATCCTCCTGTAAGCAAACACGCCAGAAGGGCAAGTAAATGCTGTTTTCTCTTGGTCTTGAGGATCTACTGCAATTTGATTGTAACCTGAATAGCCATCCAAAAAGCAGTAATAATCATGACCAGCTAGTCTTTCTAGCATTTGGTCTATGAATGGTAAAGGAAAATGATCCTTTCTCGTGGCTGTATTGAGCCTTCTGTAGTCAATACACATACGCCACCCTGTGACTGTTCTTGTAGGAACCAGTTCATTTTTTTCATTATGAACTACTGTCATGCCTCCCTTTTTAGGGACAACTTGGACAGGGCTCACCCAGGCGCTATCAGAAATAGGATAAATAATCCCAGCCTCTAGTAATTTAGTGACCTCTTTCTGCACCACCTCCTTCATGGCTGGATTTAGCCGCCTTTATGGTTGGACCACTGGTTTGGCATTATCCTCCAATAGGATCTTGTGCATGCATCTTGCTGGGCTAATGCCCTTAAGATCACTTATGGACCACCTAAGAGCTATCTTGTGTGTCCTTAGCACTTGAATCAGTGCTTCCTCTTCCTGTGGATTTAAAGCAGAGCTTATAATCACTGGAAAAGTGTCACCCTCTCCCAGAAATGCATACTTCAGGGATGGTGGTAGTGGTTTGAGTTCAGGTTTGGGAGGCTTATCCTCCTCCTGAGGAATTTTCAGAAATTCTTTTGTTTCCTCTGGTTCTTCCTGATCAGGCTGAACATCCTTGAAGATGTCCTCTAGCTCTGATTCTAGACTTTCAGTCATATTGACCTTTTCCACCAAAGAGTCAATAATGTCAGTGCCCATGCAGTCATTTGGTGTGTCTGGATGCTGCATAGCTTTTACAGCATTCAACTTGAACTCATCCTCATTGACTCTCAGGGTTACTTCTCCTTTTTGTACATCAATGAGAGTTCGTCCAGTTGCTAGGAAAGGTCTTCCTAGAATGAGAGTTGCACTCTTGTGCTCCTCCATTTCTAGCACCACAAAGTCAGTTGGAAAGGCGAATGGCCCAACCTTGACAATCATGTCCTCTATTATGCTTGATGGATATTTAATGGAGCCATCAGCAAGTTGGAGGCATATCCGGGTTGGTTTGACTTCTTCAGTCAACCCAAGCTTTCTGATAGTGGATGCAGGTATTAGGTTGATGCTTGCTCCAAGGTCACAAAGGGCTGTCTTGGTGCAAGCACCTTCTAATATGCATGGTATCATAAAGCTTCCTGGATCTTGAAGCTTTTCTGGTAAGCATTTCAGAATGACTGCACTGCATTCCTCAGTGAGAAATACTTTTTTAGTTTCTCTCCAATCCTTCTTATGACTTAAGATCTCTTTCATGAACTTAGCATAAGAAGGTATTTGCTTAAGTGCCTCTGCAAACGGAATCTTTATTTCAAGAGTCCTTAGATAGTCTACAAAGCGGGCAAATTGTTTATCCTGCTCTGCTTGGCGGAGTTTTTGAGGATAAGGCATCTTGGCTTTATATTCTTCAACCTTAGTTGCTGCAGGTTTATTCCTTACAGAAGTGGTTGAAGAAGCCTTTTTAGAGGAATTACTATCAGCACTCTCAGGTGTTTGATCCTCCATTGGCGTTTGAACGCCAGGATTGGGTGAAGATTGGGTGTTTAACGCCAATTTTTCTCCTTTTTCTGGCGTTTGAATGCCAGAACTGGACAGAGAATGGGCGTTTAACGCCAGCTTTCCCCCCTCTTCTGGCGTTTGAACGCCAAAAGTATTCCTCTCTGGGCTCTTACTGTCCTCGGAGGGATTTTGGATAGTGGTTTGGTTATCCTCTGTCAATTGTTCCTTATTTGGCTTTTTGCTACTTTGAGTAGTGTTATTCAATGTCTTCCCACTCCTCAGTTGAACTGCTTGGCATTCTTCTGTTATCTGTTTAGATAGCTGCTGTTTTGCCTGATTCAACTGCGATTCTATGTTCTTGTTAGCAATTTTAGTTTCTTGGAGCATCTCTTTAAACTCTGCTAACTGTTTTGTCATCAGGTGTAATTGCTGATTAAGCTCAACCATCTGTTCTTGAGAATTAGGATCAGTGGCTACTGCCATAACTTCCTCTTTTGTAGAGAACTCATTGCTAGAGTATAAATGTTGATTTCTAGCAACAGTATCTATAAGCTCTTGAGCCTCTTTAATTTGTCTTCCTCATGTGTATAGATCCACCGGCTGAGTGGTCTAAAGACATCTAAGCTTTTTCTGTAAGCCCATAGTAGAAGATGTCTAACTGTACCCACTCTGAAAACATTTCAGAGGGGCATTTTCTTAGCATACCTCTATACCTCTCCCAGGCATTATAAAGGGATTCATTATCCTCTTGTTTCAAGCCTTGGATGTCCAGCCTTAGCTGTGTCATCCTTTTTGGAGGGTAAAATTGATTCAGGAATTTGTCTGATAACTGTTTCCATGTCTTTATGCTTGCTGTAGGTTGGTTATTCAACCACCTCTTAGCTTGATCTTTTACAGCAAATGGAAACAGTAATAGTCTGTAGACATCCTGATCCACCTCTTTATCACGTACTGTGTCAGCAATTTATAAGAACTGTGCCAGAAACTCAGTAGGTTCTTCCTGTGGAAGACCAGAATACTGGCAATTTTGCTGCACCATGATAATGAGTTGAGGATTTAGCTCAAAGCTGCTTGCCTTGATGGGAGGTATACAAATGCTACTCCCATATGCAGTTGTAATGGGGTTAGCATATGACCCCAGAGTCCTTCTGGACTGCTCAATTCCACTTAGGTCCATGATGGAGAAAGGGAATATGATATGAATTCACAAGCAAAGTAAAATTTTTTTTAAAGGTGACCGAAAAAAGTTAAAATAAAATAAAATTTCGAAAATTAAAAGAAAATAAGATCAAAGCAAATTGAAAACTGAATCAATTAGTTAATTAAAAAGATTTTGAAATTAGCAATTGAAGAGATATGATTGAAAATTATTTTGAAAGAGATTTGATTTTTGAAATGAGGAAAGAGAAAAACAACAAAATGACACCAAACTTAAAATTTTTAGAAAATCAAACACAAATTTTCAAAAATTTTAAAGGAAAAACCAAAGAAGACACCAAACATAGAACTTTTAAAGAACAAGAAAGGACTAAGAACATGAAAATTCGAAAAAAATTAAAAGAAAACAAAAGCATGCAATTGACACCAAACTTAAAATATGAAACTAGACTCAAATAAAAGACTCTAAACCAACAAAAATAAAATAGTCCTAATCTAAGCAACAAGATAAGCCGTCAGTTGTCCAAACTTGAACAATCCCCGACAACGGCGCAAAAAACTTGGTGAACGAAATTGCAATCACACTTTTGCAATTCCGCACAACTAACCAGCAAGTGCACTGGGTCATCCAAGTAATACCTTACGTGAGTAAGGGTCGATCCCACGGAGATTGTCGGCTTGAAGCAAGCTATGGTTATCTTGTAACTCTTAGTCACGATATCAATAATTATCAGGGTTGATTGTAAAAAGCAAAAGAACATGAAATAAGTACTTGTTTTGCAGTAATGGGGAACAGGTTGAGGTTTTGGAGATGCTCTATCTTCTGAATCTCTGCTTTCCTACTGTCTTCTTCTTCAAGCACGCAAGGCTCCTTCCATGGCAAGCTGTATGTAGGGTTTCACTGTTGTCAATGGCTACCTCCCATCCTCTCAGTGAAAATGTTCAACACGCTCTGTCACAGCACGGCTAATCATCTGTCGGTTCTCAATCGGGTTGGAATAGAATCCAGTGATTCTTTTGCGTCTGTCACTAACGCCCAGCCCTCAGGAGTTTGAAGCTCATCACAGTCATTCAATCCTTGAATCCTACTCAGAATACCACAGACAAGGTTTAGACCTTCCGGATTCTCTTTAATGCCGCCATCAATTCTAGCTTATACCACGAAGATTCTGATTAAGGAATCCAAGAGATATCTACTCAATCTAAGGTAGAACAGAGGTGGTTGTCAGGCACACGTTCATAGTTGAGAATGATGATGAGTGTCACGGATCATCACATTCATCAGGTTTAGGAACAAGTGATATCTTAGAATGGAAGCAAGCATGATTGAATGAAAAAACAGTAGTAATTGCATTAATCCATCAAGACACAGCAGAGCTCCTCACCCCCAACCATGGGGTTTAGAGACTCATGCCGTAGAAGATACAATGAGAAACGTGTAATGTGTCATGAGGTACCGATACAATGTCAAAAAAATCCTATTAATAGTGAACTAGTAACCTAGGGTATACAGAAATGAGTAAATGACATAAAACTCCACTTCTGGGGTCCACTTGGTGTGTGCTTGGGCTGAGCATTGAAGGTTTTATGTGTAGAGACTTTTTCTGGAGTTAAACGCCAGCTTTTATGCCAGTTTGGGCGTTTAACTCCAATTCTTATGCCAGTTCCGGCGTTAAACGCCGGGAATTCTGAAGCTGATTTGCAACGCCGGTTTGGGCCATCAAATCTTGGGCAAAGTATGAACTATTATACATTGATGGAAAGCCCAGGATGTCTACTTTCCAACGCCATTGAGAGCGCGCCAATTGGGCGTCTGTAGCTCCAAAAAATCCACTTCGAGTGCAGGGAGGTCAGAATCCAACAGCATCTGCAGTCCTTTTCAGCCTCTGAATCAGATTTTTGCTCAGGACCCTCAATTTCAGCCAGAAAATACCTGAAATCACAAAAAAATACACAAACTCATAGTAAAGTCCAGAAAAGTGAATTTTAACTAAAAACTAATAAAAATATACTAAAAACTAACTAAAATATACTAAAAACATACTAAAAACAATGCCAAAAAGCGTATAAATTATCCGCTCATCAGCCAACAACAATAACTCCCAAGGGAAGAAGTTTGGGAAGCAGCCTCAAAATGATCAAGCTTGTACTAGATGTGGGAGTCACCATCCAGGAGCACCATGCAAGGCCGGATGGGGCTTGTGCTATAATTGTGGATAAGCAGGGCATAAAGTCGCAAGCTGCCCGGAGAAGCAGAAACAAGGTGCTGGGAAAACACAACAAACTGGTCGGGTGTTCACCACTTCAGCTGTAGGAGCTGAGGGATCTGAGACACTCATTCGAGGTAACTGTGAAATAGCTGGTCAAACTTTAAATGCTTTATTTGATTCGGGAGCATCAAATTCATTCATTGCATTTGAGAAAGCCCATGAGTTAGGATTGAAGGTTGTAACTTTAGGTTATGTCCTAAAGGTGTATAATGCTACCCATGAAGCCACGGTAACTAGGCTAGGATGCCCGAAAGTTTCCTTTAGGTTCAAGCAGCGTGATTTTGTTCATAATTTAGTCTGCTTACCGATGATTGGTCTTGATCTTATCTTGGGATTGGACTGGTTATCTAAGAACCATGTTCTGCTAGATTGTTCTACAAAGTCGGTGTACTTTATGCCGGAAGATACTAAAGGGCCGGTCGTGGTGAATAATTATTACTTGAATTCAATGATGGTGAACTGTTCCGGAACCGAATGTCAGGGTATCATGTTGTTAACCGCGGGCGTTTCGGGTGATGATCAAAGGTTGGAACAGATTCTAGTTGTGTGTGAGTTTCCGGAAGTGTTTCCCGATGATATTGATGAGTTTCCACCTAACCGAGAGGTTGAGTTTGCTATTGAATTGGTGCCCGGGGCGGGACCAATCTCAAGTGCTCCTTATAGGATGTCACCGTTAGAGATGAACGAGCTAAAGTCTCAGTTAGAGGACTTGTTGGGAAAGAATTTTATACGACCAGGTGTCTCTCCGTGGGGTGCTCCAGTGTTACTGGTGAAGAAGAAGGATGGGAGTATGCGGCTCTGTGTGGATTACAGGCAGCTGAACAAGGTTACAATAAAGAATAAGTACCCAATGCCGAGAATTGATGATCTCATGGATCAGTTACAAGGAGCTGGAGTTTTCTCTAAGATCGATTTGCGATCCGGTTATCACCAGATAAGGGTGAGGGGTGAGGATATCCCTAAGACCGCTTTTAGGACTCGTTATGGTCATTACGAGTACACTGTAATGTCTTTCGGGTTGACGAACGCTCCTGCAGTGTTTATGGATTACATGAATAGAGTTTTCCGTCTGTTTTTGGATAAATTCGTTGTTGTCTTCACTAATGACATACTGATTTATTCCAAGACTGAAGAAGAGCATGCGGAACACTTGAGGACCGTGTTGTAGATTCTAAAGGAGAAGAAACTCTATGCAAAACTGTCTAAGTGTAAGTTTTGGAAGAGTGAGGTAAAGTTTTTGGGCCATGTGGTGAGTAAGAAGGGAATAGCCGTAGATCCAACTAAGGTGGAGGCTATGATGGGTTGGAAGCAACCAAACACCGTAACAGAGATAAGGAGTTTTCTGGGTTTAGCTGGCTATTACCGAAGGTTTATCAAGGGCTTTTCACAGATAGCTTTGCCAATGACAAAGTTTACCCGCAAAGACACTCCGTTTGTTTGGACTCCTGAGTGCGAGGAGAGCTTTCAGACATTGAAGAAAAAGTTGACCATTGCACCTGTGTTGGTGTTACCTGAGCCGAACGAGCCGTTTGAGGTGTACTGTGATGCCTCATTGAAGGGTCTAGGGTGCGTGCTGATGCAGCATCATAATGTGGTGGCGTATGCCTCACGACAGTTGAGACCTCATGAAGTTAGCTACCCTACGCACGATTTGGAACTCGCTGCGGTTGTGTTTGCCTTGAAGGTGTGGAGGCATTACCTCTATGGGGTTAAGTTCCAAGTTTTCTCTGATCATAAGAGCTTGAAGTACCTCTTTGATCAGAAAGAGCTTAATATGAGATAGAGAAGGTGGATGGAATTGTTGAAGGACTATGACTTTGAGTTGCATTACCATCCGGGAAAGGCGAACGTAGTGGCGGATGCGTTAAGTCGAAAGTCGTTATATGCGGCTTGGATGATGCTTCAAGAGGAGAAATTGCTCAAGGGATTCGAGAGTCTGAAAATTGGTGCTCGAGAAGTATCCGGAACTTTGTGTTTGAGCCGATTAGAGATCTCAAGTGATTTTAAGTCCGAACTCCTAAAGGCTCATCAAAATGATGAAGCGTTATGGAAGGTGTTAAGGGCTATTGAGCAAGAAAAACAATGGAGAGTGTCGGAAGAAAAAGACGGGTTATAGAGATTCAAGGGTAGGATCATTGTGCCGGATGTTGGCACTTTGAGGCAAAATATTTTAAAGGAGGCACATAAAAGCGGATTCTCCATTCACCCGGGAAGTACTAAGATGTATCCTGATTTAAAGGCAATGTTCTGGTGGCCGGGTATGAAGAATGATGTAGCGGAATATGTTTCAAAGTGCTTAACTTGTCAAAAGGTAAAGATTGAACATCAAAGACCTTCCGGGATGTTGCAACCTTTAGAGATTCCGCAATGGAAGTGGGAAAGTATTGCAATGGACTTTGTGTCTGGATTGCCAAGGACTAGGGCTGGTTTTGATGATATTTGGGTGATTGTGGACCGACTGACGAAGTCAGCTCACTTTTTGCCCATTCGGATGACTTACACCCTTGAGGAGCTAGCACGGTTATACATAAAGGAGATTGTGAGACTTCATGGTGTACCTGCTACTATAATCTCTGATAGAGATCCTCGTTTCACTTCAAGGTTTTGGGGTGCATTTCAGAAAACTTTTGGAACCCGATTAATCTTGAGCACGGCTTACCATCCTCAAATAGATGGTCAATCTAAGAGGATGATCCAAACACTAGAAGATATGTTGAGAGCTTGTGTTTTGGACCAACCGGCGAGTTGGGATCGGTATATGCCATTGGTGGAGTTTGCATACAATAATAGTTATCATGCGAGCATCGGAATGGCACCGTATGAGGCCTTGTATGGGAGGAAATGTCAATCTCCGCTATGTTGGTATGAAGCTGGAGAGAAAAGCTTGTTGGGACCAGAAATGATAGCTGAGACTACTGAACAAGTCAAGAAAATCCGTGATAGGATGCTTACGACGCAGAGTCGTCAAAAGAGTTACGCCGATCAGAGGCGAAAGCCCTTAGAATTTGAGAAATGAGACCATGTTTTCCTTAAGGTTACTCCGACCACAGGAGTAGGTAGGGCGATTAAGGCAAAGAAGTTGAATCCTTGATACATTGGTCCATTTCAGATCATGGAGAGGATTGGACCGGTGGCGTATCGGATGGCTCTACCACCTCATCTTTCGAACCTGCACGACGTGTTTCACGTGTCACAGCTTCAGAAGTACACTCCTGATGCTAGCCATGTGTTGGAACCTGAGTCGGTTCAGTTAAGGGAAGATTTGACGCTTCTAGTGGCTCCGGTCAGAATTGATGATACTAGTATCAAACGGTTGCGTGGGAAAGAGGTTTCATTAGTCAAAGTGGCTTGGGGTCGAGGCGGTGTTGAGGAACACACTTGGGAACTCGAGTCGGAGATGCGAACGGATTATCCGCATTTATTCTCAGGTAATTGCATTCGAATTTTGTGGGCAAAATTCCCAATTAGGTGGGTAGAATGTAAAACCCGGTTAATTAACGGCTAATTAGCCTATAAATGAGAATTTATTCTAGAAAGCCCAAAATGTGATTTTGGTGGCTGGTGCACGAAATTGCAATAACACTTTTTGCAATCCGCACAACTAACCAGCAAGTGCACTGGGTCGTCCAAGTAATACCTTACGTGAGTAAGGGTCGAATCCCACGGAGATTGTTGGTTTGAAGCAAGCTATGTTTATCTTATTATCCTTAGTCAGGATGCCAACAACAGTGTTTTTCAAGTTCAGTGAAGAAAGGGAAAAAGGCATAAAATAAATACTTGTTATGCAGTAATGGAGAATATGTTGGAGTTTTGGAGATGCTTTGTCTGATTTATTCCTGTAATGTAACATTCCATCCATGGAAAAGTGCAAAGTTCCCTCCATGGCAAGCTATATGTAGGGTGTCACCGTTGTCAATGGCTACTTCCCATCCTCTCAGTGAAAATGGTCCAAATGCTCTGTCACAGCACGGCTAATCATCTGTCGGTCCTCAATCAGGTTGGAATAGAATCCAATGATTCTTTTGCGTCTATCATTAACGCCCAGCCTTCAGGAGTTTGAAGCTCGTCACAGTCATTCAATCCCGGAATCCTACTCGGAATACCATGGACAAGGTTTAGACTTTCCGGATTCTCATGAATGCCGCCATCAATCTAGCTTATACCATGAAGATTCTGATTAAAGAATCTAAGAGAAGCTTATTCAATCTGATGTAGAACGGAGGTGGTTGTCAGGCACACGTTCATGGATTGAGGAAGGTGATGAGTGTCACGGATCATCACCTTCTTCATAATTAAGCGCGAATGAACATCTTAGATAGGAACACACACGTTTGAATGGAGAAATAGAAACAATTGCATTAATTCATCGAGACGCTGCAGAGCTCCTCACCCCCAACAATGGAGTTTAGAGACTCATGCCGTCAAAGTGTATAAAATTCAGATCTGAAAATGTCATGATGTACAAGATACGTCTCTAAAAGTTGTTTAAATAGTAAACTAGTAACCTAGGTTTACAGAATATGAGTAAACTAAGATAATTGGTGCAGAAATCCACTTCTGGGGCCCACTTGGTGTGTGCTGGGGCTGAGACTAAAGCTATCTACGAGCTGAGGCTTTTCTTGGAGTTGAACTCCAAGTTATAACGTGTTTTGGGCGTTCAACTCCGGATCATGACGTGTTTCTGGCGTTTAACTCCAGACAGCACCATGTACTTGGCGTTCAACGCCAAGTTACGTCGTCTACCTTCGCGCAAAGTATGGACTATTATATATTGCTGGAAAGCCCTGGATGTCTACTTTACAATACCGTTGAGATCTCGCCAATTGGACTCCTGTAGCTCCAAAAAATCCATTCCGAGTGTAGGGAGGTCAGGATCCAACAGCATCAGCAGTCCTTTTTCAGCCTAACTCAGATTTTTGCTCAGCTCCCTCAATTTCAGCCAGAAGTTACCTGAAATCACAAAAAAACACACAAACTCATAGTAAAATCCAGAAATATGATTTTTGCCTAAAAACTAATAACATTCTACTAAAAACTAATTAAAACATACTAAGATCTACATGAAATTACTCCCAAAAAGCGTATAAAATATCCGCTCATCACAACACCAAACTTAAACTGTTGCTTGTCCTCAAGGAACTAGATAAATAAAATAGGATTAAAAGAAATTAAGAAGTAATAATATTTTAGAGTTTTTAGGTGGAGCTTAGATTCTTATTAGATGAGCGGGGCTTGTAGCTTTTTGTTTCTGAACAGTTTTGGCATCTCCTTTTATCCTTTGAAATTCAGAATGATTGGCATCCATAGGAACTCAGAATTCAGATAGTATTATTGATTCTCCTAGTGTAGTATGTTGATTCTTGAACACAGTTACTTTATGAGTCTTGGCCGTGGCCCTAAGCACTTTGTTTTCCAGTATTACCACCGGATACATAAATGCCACAGACACATGACTGGGTGAACCTTTTCAGATTGTGACTCAGCTTTGCTAAAGTCCCCAGTTAGAAGTGTCCAGAGCTCTTAAGCACACTCTTTTTGCTTTGGATCACGACTTTAACCACTCAGTCTCAAGCTTTTCACTTGGACCTGCATGACACAAGCATATGGTTAGGGACAGCTTGATTCAGCCGCTTAGGCCTGGAATTACTTTCTTGGGCCCTCCTATCCACTGATGCTCAAAGCCTTGGATCCTTTTCACCCTTGCCTTTTGGTTTTAAGGGCTGTTGGCTTTTATTCCTTTTCTTGATCCAATGATTTCTTGTAAATTTTTTTTTTCTTTTTTTTTCACTGCTTTTTCTTGCTTCAAGAATCAATTTCATGATTTTTCAGATAATCAATAATAGTTTTCGTGTTCCTCATTCTTTCAGGAGCCAATATTCATAAAATTCAAGATAAAAATTATGCACTGTTCAAGCATTCATTCAGAGAACAGTGTTGCCACCACATATAATTAATTATAATTTTTATTATTAAGAACTCAAAAAAATAAATTACTTCTTTATTCTAATTATCTACTATTCTATTCATGCCTGATGTTGATGAGAAAAATAAATTATAACTTGATTGGAAATAAAACCAGAATAGATATACTAATTACTGCTACTACTACCATATATCTCCTAAGGTAAATTTCTATAATAACAATATCACAGAGTTAAAGCTAAAATTAGAACTCAACAACCTGTGTTTTGAGAAGTAGATGTTCCTCTAGTCTGTGGGGTGCTTTTCAAGGATTAATTTCTGGC
Source organism: Arachis hypogaea (assembly GCF_003086295.3). Classification (NCBI taxonomy): domain Eukaryota; kingdom Viridiplantae; phylum Streptophyta; class Magnoliopsida; order Fabales; family Fabaceae; genus Arachis; species Arachis hypogaea. Next base: position 72,096,011 of record NC_092036.1, read on the forward strand.
GCTTCAGTTCCCTTAGATCATGCCCTTGCTTTTCCTGTTCCTTAAGCAGTTTGCAAATCATGCTACTTTGATTATTCTGTTCTTCCTTTATTTGGTTCATAGCTTCTTGCAATTTGGAAATAGATGCTTCAATGTGTTCCCAATATTCGAATTGAGGAAGTTCTGGGAGGACTTCCTGTGCTCTCCTCTTAATTGGATCATCCTGCAGTTGTTGTCTGTCCATTGATATTCTAGTGATTGGCCTTTCAACTGAGATATACTCTGTTATTCCCATCTTCACTCCATCATCTCTGCAGAGCATAGAAATTAGGCTTGGATAAGCCAATCTGGCATCCTTGGAATTCCTGTTCGCTATTTTGTATAGTTCACACGAGATTAGTTGATGGACTTCTACTTCTTTCCCCAACATGATGCAGTGAATCATCACTACTCTTTTAATGGTAACTTCAGAACGGTTGCTGGTGGGCAATATGGAACGCCCAATGAAATTCAGCCAGCCTCTGGCTACTGGTTTGAGATCTTCTCTTTTGAGTTGATTTAGGATGCCAGTCGTGCTGGTGGTCCACCTGGCTTCAGGGATGCATATATCCTCTAGAATCTTGTCCAGACCTTTATTTACCCTCATCATTCTCCTATTAAAGGAGTCTGGGTCATCTTTCAGTTGAGGGAGCTTAAAGATCTCCCTGATTTTGTCAGGATGGGTATGAACAATCTTTTCTCTGACTAAGGTTCGATGGTCATAGAGAGCAGCTCCAATTATTCTTTGCCTGTCTGTCTGCCATAGATTAGCATAGAACTCCTGAACCATGTTCCTTCCCACTTTCGTTTCAGGATTGGCTAGGATTTCCCAGTTCCTGTTTCGAATTTGCTCTTGGATCTCCGGATATTCATCTTCCTTCAGGTCAAATTTGACTTCCGGGATCACTGATCTGTGACTCATTATTTTGTAGTAGTGGTCTGAATGTTCTTTAGTTAAGAACTTCCCTTGATTCCAAAGTGGCTTTGAAATATTCTCTTTCTTGCCTCTTGGGTTGGGTTGTTTTCCTTTAGGGGCCATGATCAAAGTGAGAATGGTTTTGTGATCACGGATAAGCACACCAAAATTAGAGGTTTGCTTGTCCTCAACCAAAAGAAAAGAGAGAAGAGAAATAGGAGGAGAGCAAGTGTGGAATGGTGGATGGTGAGAGGGGCGCCGAAAGTGGATATAAAGGGGGGGTGGGTATTCGAAAATAAGAAAAAGATATAAGATAAAAGATATGATTTATAAAAGATAAACATGATAAGAAAAGGATATAATTTAAAAAAGATATGAATGATATTTAAAAATAAATTTGAAATATATAATTTGAGAAAGATTTTAAAAGATAATGAAGTTTGAACAGAAATTGGAAAAAGAGTTGGATTGGATTGGAAAAAAATTTATGTTTATGTATGAAGCCATATTAAAAAAAAGGTTTTAGAAGTTAGGATTTTTAGAAAACTAATTTGATTTGAGGGATGACAATTTGAAACATGTTAATGCAAGAAATCATGAATTGAAACATAAAAAAATTAGAAAATTTGTAAAGAAAAACGAATTTTACCTCCTCCCCACCATCCGGCGTTAAACGCCCAAGCGCTGCATGTTTTGGGTGTTTAACGCCCAATTGATGCTTCTCCTGGGCGTTCAACGCCCAGCTGTTGCTTCTTGCTGGTGTTGAATGCCAGGAAGTCCTTTGTCACTGGGCGTTTTTCTGAACGCCCAGGATGCTGTCAATCTGGCGTTAAACGCCTAGAAGGTGCTTCTTTCTGGCGTTCAACGCCCAGAAGATGCTCCTTTCTGGCATTTAACGCCCAGATGGCTACCCTTACTGGCGTTGAACGCCCAGTGGGTGCTTCTTTTGGGCGTTCAATGCCCAAAACGTTTCTTACTGGCTTTTTCACGCTAGTGAGCTTCCAGATTCCCCTGTAACTCTGTGAACTCAAATAATTGCTGTTTTACCTTTTGAAGATACTTGACCTAGGGGTCTTGAATGCTGTTCTGTATGCCCACAGAGCATCATCCAAGCTTCTTGCCCAATCCCTTCTACGGTTAATTACAGTTCGTTCCAGGATTCTTTTGAGTTCTCTGTTTGAGACTTCAGCTTGCCCATTAGTCTGTGGATGGTATGGAGTAGCTACCCTGTGGCTAACTCCATAAAGAACCAAAGCAGAGTAAAGCTGTTTATTGTAGAAATGAGTGCCCCCATCACTGATTAATACTCTAGGGGTACCAAATCTACTGAAAATGTGTTTCTGGAGGAATTTTAACACTGTTTTAGTGTCATTAGTAGGTGTTGCAATAGCTTCCACCCATTTGGATACATAATCCACTGCCACCAGAATATACGTGTTTGAGTATGATGGTGGGAAAGGTCCCATGAAGTCAATACCCCATACATCAAACAACTCAATCTCCAAGATCCCTTGTTGAGGCATGGCATAACTGTGAGGTAGGTTGCCAGATCTTTGGCAACTGTCACAATTAAGTACAAACGCTCGGGAATCTTTATAGAGAGTAGGCCAGTAGAAGCCACATTGGAGGACTCTTGTGGCTGTTCGCTCACCTCCAAAATGTCTTCCATACTGTGATCCATGGCAGTGCCATAGAATCTTCTGCGCTTCTTCCTTAGGCACACATCTACAGATTACTCCGTCTGCACATCTCTTGAAGAGATATGGTTCATCCCAAAGATAGTACTTTGCATCTGTAATCAATTTCTTTGATTGCAGCCTACTATACTCTTTGGGTATGAATCTCACTGCCTTGTAGTTTGCAATATCTGTAAACCATGGCACTTCCTGAATGGCAAAGAGTTGCTCATCCGGAAAGGTTTCAGAGATCACAGTAAGAGGGAGGGACGCCCCTTCTACTGGCTCTATTCGGGACAGGTGATCTGCTACTTGATTCTCTGTCCCTTTTCTGTCTCTTATTTCTATATCAAACTCTTGCAGAAGCAACACCCATCTGATGAGTCTGGATTTTGAATCCTGCTTTGTGAGTAGATATTTAAGAGCGACATGATCAGTGTACACAATCACTTTTGATCCTACTAAATAGGATCTGAATTTGTCAATGGCGTAAACCACTGCAAGTAGCTCTTTTTCTGTGGTTGTGTAATTCTTCTGCGCGTCATTTAAAACACGGCTGGCATAGTAAATGACATGCAGAAGCTTGTCATGCCTCTGTCCCAATACTGCACCAATGGCATGGTCACTGGCATCACACATCAATTCAAATGGTAATGTCCAGTCTGGTGCAGAAATGATTGGTGCTGTGACCAATTTAGCTTTCAGAGTCTCAAATGCCTGCAGACACTCTTTATCAAAGACAAATGGTGTGTCAGCAGCTAGCAGGTTGCTCAGAGGTTTGGCGATTTTTGAAAAATCCTTTATAAACCTCCTATAGAATCCTGCATGCCCCAGAAAGCTTCTGATTGCCTTAACATTGGCAGGTGGTGGTAATTTTTCAATTACCTCTACCTTAGCTTGATCCACCTCTATTCCCTTGTTCGAGATTTTGTGCCCAAGGACAATTCCTTCAGTCACCATAAAGTGACATTTCTCCCAGTTTAAAACTAGGTTGGTCTCTTGGCATCTCTTTAGAACAAGTGCTAGATGGTCAAGGCAGGAGCTGAATGAGTCTCCAAATACTGAAAAGTCATCCATGAAGACTTCCAGAAAATTTTCCACCATATTAGAGAAAATTGAGAGCATGAACCTCTGAAAGGTTGCAGGTGCATTGCACAGACCAAATGACATTCTTTTGTATGCAAATACTCCAGATGGACATGTGAATGCCATTTTTTCTTGATCTTTTGGATCTACTGCAATTTGATTATAACCTGAATATCCATCCAGGAAGCAGTAGTATTCATGACCTGCTAGTCTTTCTAGCATCTGGTCTATGAATGGTAAAGGAAAATGATCCTTTCTGGTGGCTGTATTGAGCCTTCTATAATCAATACACATACGCCACCCTGTAACTGTTCTTGTAGGAACCAGTTCATTTTTTTCATTATGAACTACTGTCATGCCTCCCTTCTTAGGAACGACTTGGACAGGGCTTACCCATGAGCTGTCAGAAATAGGATAAATAATCCCAGCCTCTAGTAATTTAGTGACTTCCTTCTGCACCACTTCCTTCATGGCTGGATTCAGCCGCCTTTGTGGTTGGACCACTGGTTTGGTGTCACCCTCCAATAGGATCTTGTGCATGCATCTGGCTGGGCTAATGCCCTTAAGATCACTGATGGACCACCCAAGAGCTGTCTTGTGTGTCCTTAGCACTTGAATTAGTGCTTCCTCTTCCTGTGGCTCTAAGGTAGAGCTTATGATTACAGGGAAGGTATCACCTTCTCCCAGAAATGCGTATTTCAGGGATGGTGGTAATGGTTTGAGCTCGGGTTTTGGAGGTTTCTCCTCTTCCTGAGGGATTTTCAGAGGTTCTATTATTTTCTCTGATTCCTCCAGATCAGGCTGAACATCTTTAAAGATGTCTTCTAGCTCTGATTCAGGACTCTCAGCCATATTGACCTCTCTTACCAGAGAGTCAATAATATCAACACTCATGCAGTCATTTGGGGTGTCTGGATGTTGCATGGCTTTGACAACATTCAACTTGAACTCCTCCTCATTGACTCTCAAGGTTACTTCCCCTTTTTGGACATCAATGAGGGTTCGGCCAGTTGCTAGGAAAGGTCTTCCTAGAATAAGAGTTGCACTCTTGTGTTCCTCCATTTCCAGCACCACAAAGTCAGTAGGAAAGGCAAATGGCCCAACCTTGACAATCATGTCTTCAATCACGCCTGATGGGTATTTAATGGAGCCATCAGCAAGTTGAAGACATATCCTGGTTGGTTTGATTTCTTCAGTCAAACCAAGCTTTCTGATAGTAGATGCAGGTATTAGGTTGATACTTGCCCCAAGGTCACATAAAGCTTGCTTGGTGCAATTACCCTCTAATGTGCATGGTATCATAAAGCTCCCGGGATCCTTAAGCTTCTCAGGTAAGCTTTTCAGAATGACTGCACTACATTCTTTAGTGAGGTAGACTTTTTCAGTTTCCCTCCAATTCTTCTTATGACTTAAGATCTCTTTCATGAACTTAGCATAAGAGGGTATTTTCTCAAGTGCTTCTGCAAACGGAATCTTTATTTCAAGAGTCATGAGATAGTCTGCAAAGCGAGCAAATTGCTTATCCTGTTCCGCTTGGCGGAGTTTTTGAGGATAAGGCATTTTGTCTTTATATTCCTCAACCTTTGTTGCTGCAGGTTTATTACCTGTAGAAGTGGGTTGTGAAGCCTTTTTAGAAAGGTTGTTATCAGCACTTGTATGTGGCTGATCTCCCACTGGCGTTTGAATGCCAGGGGTGGAAGCTGGAGAGGCGTTAGACGCCATCTCCTTATCTGTCACTGGCGTCTGAACGCCAGAATTATGCTTCCCTTGGGCGTTCAACGCCGGATTCATGCTTGTTTCTGGCGTTGAACGCCAGAAGTGAGCATGGTCTGGGCATTAAGCACCAGTCTTATTCCTCCCTGGGCTCTGATTGTCCTCAGAGGGATTTTGAGTAGCCATTTGTTCATTTCTTGGCTTCCTGCTGTTTTGAAGTGAGGTATTTAATGTTTTCCCACTTCTTAATTGAACTGCTTGGCATTCTTCTGCTATTTGTTTTGATAGCTGCCTTTCTGTTTGCTTTAACTGTATTTTCATATTCCTGTTAGCCATTCTTGTTTCCTGTAGTATTTCCTTGAATTCGGCTAGCTGCTGAGTTAGAAAGTCTAATTGCTGATTGAATTCATTAGCCTGATCCACAGGACTGAGTTCAGCAGTTACTGTTTTAGCTTCTTCTTTCATGGAAGGTCCACTGCTTAGGTACATATGCTGATTTCTGGCAACTGTATCAATAAGCTCTTGAGCTTCTTCAATTATTTTTCTCATATTTATAGATCCACCAGCTGAGTGGTCTAGAGAAATCTGAGCTTTTTCTGTAAGCCCATAGTAGAAGATGTCTAATTGCACCCACTCTGTATCTCTCCCAGGCATCATAAAGGGATTCATTATCTCCTTGTTTGAAGCCTTGGATGCTTAGCCTTAGCTGTGTCATCTGTTTTGGAGGGAAATAGTGATTCAGGAATTTTTCTGACAGCTGTTTCCATGTTTTTATGCTGTTCTTAGGCTGGTTATTTAACCACCTCTTAGCTTGATCTTTTACAGCAAATGGAAACAGTAATAATCTATAGACATCCTGATCTACTTCCTTATCATGTACCGTGTCAGCAATTTGCAAAAATTGTGCCAGAAACTCTGTAGGTTCTTCCTGTGGAAGACCAGAATACAGGCAGTTTTGCTGCACCATGATAATGAGCTGAGGATTCAACTCAAAGCTACTAACTCCAATGGAGGGTATACAGATACTACTCCCATATGAAGCAGTAGTGGGGTTAGCATATGACCCCAGAGTCCTCCTGGACTGTTCATTCCCACTTAGTTCCATGATGGAATAAAGGAGATGATATGTATGTTGATATTATTTATTTTATAAAAAAATTATTTTATAAAATAAAATAACAACGAAATAAATAAAAGAAATTGAAAATATTTTGAAATTGAAATCTGAATTTTTATATAAAAATTTTCGAAAATGTAGTTCAAAATTAGTTAGAAAAGATATATTTTTGAATTTTGAATTTTATGATGAAAGAGAAAAACACACAAAAGACACAAGACATAAAATTTTTAGATCTAATGCCCCTTATTTTCGAAAATTTTTGGAGGGAAAATACCAAGGAACACCAAACTTAAAAATTTTAAGATCCAAAACACAAGAAAGACTCAAGAACACCTTGAAGATTCACAAGAACAAAAGAAAGAACACCAAACTTAAAATTTTTAGAAAACCAAGACAAATTTTTGAAAATTAAAGAAAACTTAACAAGAAAACACCAAACTTAGAGTTTGGCAGAAGATTCAATCAAGAAAAATTATTTTTTTGAAAAAGATTTTAAAGAAGATACCCAATTATTAAGAACAACTCCTAATGCTCCAGCCAATTGGGCAGTAACTTCAATGTTGGTTTTAAAGATGTATTATATTTATGGATAAAAGTATAATTTTTTTGAAAGTTATTGTTTTGAAAAAGCACAAGAAAAATAAGAAAAGACAAGATCAAACAAGCAAAATAAACAAGAACAACTTGAAGATCAATGAAGAAGAAAGAACACAAGTTTGAAAATTTAGAGAAAAATATAAAACATGCAATTAACACCAAACTTAGAACAAGACACTAAACTCTCGAAAGTTAACAATTAATTAAGAGAAATAATATTTTTGAAAAGAAACTATCCTATCAAAATTTAATGACTCTATAACAATAAAAATAAATTATTCCTAATCTATGAAATAAAATAAACCTTTAGTTGTTCAAACTCGAACAATCCCCGGCAACGGCGCCAAAAACTTGCTGCACGAAATTGCAATAACACTTTTTGTAATCCGCACAACTAACCAGCAAGTGCACTGGGTCGTCCAAGTAATACCTTACGTGAGTAAGGGTCGAATCCCACGGAGATTGTTGGTTTGAAGCAAGCTATGTTTATCTTATTATCCTTAGTCAGGATACCAGCAACAGTGTTTTTCAAGTTTAGTGAAGAAAGGGAAAAAGGCATAAAATAAATACTTGTTATGCAGTAATGGAGAATATGTTGGAGTTTTGGAGATGCTTTGTCTGATTTATTCCTGTAATGTAACATTCCATCCATGGAAAAGTGCAAAGTTCCCTCCATGGCAAGCTGTATGTAGGGTGTCACCGTTGTCAATGGCTACTTCTCATCCTCTCAGTGAAAATGGTCCAAATGCTCTGTCACAGCACGGCTAATCATCTGTTGGTCCTCAATCAGGTTGGAATAGAATCCAATGATTCTTTTGCGTCTATCATTAACGCCCAGCCTTCAGGAGTTTGAAGCTCATCACAGTCATTCAATCCCGGAATCCTACTCAGAATACCACGGACAAGGTTTAGACTTTCCGGATTCTCATGAATGCCGCCATCAATCTAGCTTATACCATGAAGATTCTGATTAAAGAATCTAAGAGAAGCTCATGCAATCTGATGTAGAACGGAGGTGGTTGTCAGGCACACGTTCATGGATTGAGGAAGGTGATGAGTGTCATGGATCATCACCTTCTTCATAATTAAGCGCGAATGAACATCTTAGATAGGAACACACACGTTTGAATGGAGAAATAGAAACAATTGCATTAATTCATCGAGACGCTGTAGAGCTCCTCACCCCCAACAATGGAGTTTAGAGACTCATGTCGTTAAAGTGTATAAAATTCAGATCTGAAAATGTCATGATGTACAAGATAAGTCTCTAAAAGTTGTTTAAATAGTAAACTAGTAACCTAGGTTTACAGAATATGAGTAAACTAAGATAATTGGTGCAGAAATCCATTTCTGGGGCCCACTTGGTGTGTGCTGGGGCTGAGACTAAAGCTATCCACGAGCTGAGCTTTTCTTGGAGTTGAACTCCAAGTTATAACGTGTTTTGGGCGTTCAACTCCGAATCATGACGTGTTTCTGGCGTTTAACTCCAGACAGCAGCATGTACTTGGCGTTCAACGCCAAGTTACGTCGTCTATATTCGCGCAAAGTATGGACTATTATATATTGCTGGAAAGCCTTGGATGTCTACTTTCCAACGCCGTTCCGAGTGCAGGGAGGTCAGGATCCAACAGCATCAGCAGTCCTTTTTCAGCCTAACTCAGATTTTTGCTCAGCTCCCTCAATTTCAGCCAAAAATTACCTGAAATCACAGAAAAACACACAAACTCATAGTAAAGTCCAGAAATATGATTTTTGCCTAAAAACTAATAACATTCTACTAAAAACTAATTAAAAAATACTAAGAACTACATGAAATTATCCCCAAAAAGCGTATAAAATATCCACTCATCAGTGGCTAAATATGATAGAGGAGATTGAGACGAGAATTTCGGTACCAAATTTATAGAATTCGGACCAAGATTGGACCGAACGGGCCAATCCGGGCCAACCGGATCCAAAGTGGGCCCTTAGCCCAACTAAACTAAACCAAAACCCTAGTTTTCAGCATTCTTTCTCCTCACTAAACACACTTACATGCTGAAAATGGAGGCCATGGAGGGGAGAACTCTCTCTCAAGTTCTTTCTCTCTCTTGATCTTCAAACCACCATAACTTTTGATCTAGAGCTCCGATTGCCGCTCCGTTTACGGCCACGCATTCACCGCGGAGAGCTCTAAAAAACCCATAGAATTAATCTTGAGGTAAGCCATGTTTTGCTCTTCGAAATTCCAGCCTTGTTTTCGAGTTTTATGAGCAAAATGTTGAGATTTTAGGCTCTTTGATGTTATAGGACCCAACTCTCTTGAAGGAGAAGGTTAATCTTATCTCCTTGGACCTTGGGTGTGGTAAGATTCTCAACCCTAGTGTAATTTGTTGTTCTATGATGTTTGGGTATTGAGATGTTGTGTATGGGTATGATGATTGTGGCTTAGGTTGTGCATATGTGAATATTGGAGCTCAATTAGTGATATTGAAAAGCTTAAAAAGGGATTTGGTGGTGAAAAATCTGTTCTTGGAGGTGTTGAGGCCTTGAGAGCTTGTGGATAAGTGATTTGGAAGTGCTCCGGTTGAGCTTGGGAAATCGGCTAAGGTATGGTTTCGGTTTCCCGTATCTAATATGTAATGTGGTAGGAAATACTTAGGCTAGAGGCCTTAAGATAGGCATTGAATTGTTGATGTTGTTGAATTGTTGATATATATGATGTAGTCATATATGTGATGATGATTAATGATGCCTTGATGGTATGATGTATGAGAAATATGCATGTTGTGATATATGCTTGATGATTGGTTATGGTTGAATTGTGGGTTGAACCATGTTGATGGTGAGTATGATATTGATTGTGTACAATAATGATTTATTGGAATTTGTGTTGTTGAGAATTGGCATGAGGAAGAGTATATGATATGTCAATATGTTTGAGTTTGAGCCACTTGGGTGAAGTCGGTTAAAATGATGAGATAGTGATTTTGATAAATTGTGGTAAAGTGTCAATGTGTGAGTTGAGGAGGCTTGATGTTGAAATTGATATATTTTGATTGATTTCAAAGAAAATGGGATGAAAATGGCATGTTTGATTGATTTTGAAAAGAGTTGGAAATGGCTTGTTTTGAAAATGGCACTTTGTGGTTTTTATGAAAAACATGGTTTTTGGGCATACTTTGGTGGGACATAACTTGGACTACGGATCTTTGTTTTGTGCCAAATCTATTTAGAAATGAAATTGGATCCGGGATGTCCATGTCGTTCGAAGAACGGGTGAAAAACGATTTAAAATGAGAAAGTTATGTCCGTTGGAAGATTGGGGTTTAAATTGGTGAATTCTGCAGCTTTTAACTTAGAAAATTTTTAGCAGAATGACCCCTTGCGCGTGGGCGCACTTGGCGCGTACGCGTCGTTCTTCCAGAAAGCGCCATCCACGCGTGCGCGTGATGTGCGCGGGCGCGCCGATGGTGCTGCACCCAATGCCCAGCCATTTTCCAGAGAGTTGTGCCAGAACTGTGCCAGCTTTGTGCCTGGGCACGAGAGTACTCACGCGTACGCGTGGTTGACGCGTGCGCGTCGTTTGACTAGTTTTCAATCCACGCGTTAGCGTGCATGACGCTTACGCGTCGATGAGTTTTTGAGGCCATCCACGCGTGCGCGTGGAGTGCGCGTATGCGTGGCCTTGTTTTCATTCCAAAGTTGATTTTTGAGTTTTAAAAGCCAAATCTCATACTTCTAAGCCTCCGATCTCACCATTTATGTCTTAAATCATTATGACATGCCTAGCTATTAAAAAGGGGCTAGTGAATGAAGTAACTTGCGAGTGAAGCAAGGGAAAAATGAATGATCAATGAGGATCAAAGATGATTATGTGAGATGCGGAGGATGGTGGTGGAAGTGCTTGTTATGCCATGGGCCGAAAGCCTGTAATTGTTAATGAAGCGGCTGGTTATGGATTTAACCGTGCGCCGGGTGGCTGGTTATGGATTTAACCGTGAGCCGGAATGGATGTGTATGATATGAATATTGGCTGGTTCTGGACTGAACCATGAGCCGGATGGCTGATATGGATGTTGATCCATGGATGAGAATTCATGCATGTTTATGCTGAATTATTGATAATTGTGATTTGTACTTCCACTATCTGAGATACGAGTTTCCCTGGGTAGTAGCAGTGGCTAGCCACCACGTGCTCCAGGTTGAGACTTGATACTCTGTTGACCCTATGTCGTAAGTGTGGCCGGGCACTGTGAAAGACCTGGATGAGCTCGCCCCCGTAAATATTCACCAGTGAGGGTGATGGATATAGATCATGATTATGATTAAGTTTATAACGAGTATAACTCGAGTTGGGGATGCGTGACAGAGGGACAGTCCAATGGTTAGTGACCAGGACTTGTCGGGTTGGCTCTATAACCGACAAGATGATATCTTCAGCCACTAGGGACAGGCATTCATCATATGCATACTACGTGAATTGTTTGAGATTGCCTACATGACTGCATACTATTTACTAATTGTCTAACTGCCTTATTTGTTCCTATTTGTATATTTCTTGTCTGATATAACTGTGTTTGCTACATTATACTCCTGCTGGTGGTTGGGAGGTGAGAAGGAATTGCAAAGGGAAGTATTAGTTAGACCAAAGAATCTTTAGTCAGATGCCCTTATATGGTTTAGCTTGTTTATAAACTTCGATATTATCTGGTGGAAGTTCTAGGATTGCCTTCGACTTTCCTCTATTATTATGTATTATATATGTGGAAGCTGTTACCATGCTGGGGACCTCTGGTTCTCACCCATGCGGATTTTGTGGTTTTCAGACGCAGGACGTGAGGTTTCCCGCTGAGGCATGCTGGAGACTTCTAGATTTGCGAAGATCCTTTGTTCTCGGGGCTATGTTTTGGTTTATATGTTTTGCTTAGATACTTTTATCTCCATTAAATAATACAAACTGTGATGACTCCTCTTATGGGAGATTTTGGAGAATAGGTTTTATGTATTTATGTCCCTTTGGGTTTCCTTTGGGTTTTTCCTTATTTTATCATATGTATATATTGCTATGCTCGGACCGGTTATCTTCGCAGCCGGATCTTGAGTCTTGATATTCCTGTTTTTGACACTCCTTTGTATATATATAATCTCGCGTTGGTTTATCCTTGTTCGTTACGTTATCGATCGGAATGTTACGCTTTTGAGTTGCGATTTTTGTTTACCCCTTTTTCTACAAAGGCTCCTAGTTATAATCAATCATTCATACTACTATACGTACTAAATTTTTATTTTAGAGGTCGTAATACCTTGCCATCTCTGAATTATAACTTAAGCATAAGACTCTGTATGGTAGGGTGTTACATGACACTCATCATCATTCTCACCTATGAATGCGTGACTGACAACCACTTCCGTTCTACCTTAGACCGGGCGCATATCTCTTGGATTCCTTAATCAGAATCATCATGGTATAAGCTAGAATTGATGGCGGCATTCATGGGAATCCGGAAAGTCTAACCTTGTCTGTGGTATCCCGAGTAGGATTTCGGAATTGAATGACTGTGACGAGCTTCAAACTCGCAATTGCTGTGCGTGATGACAAACGCAAAAGAATCAAGGGATTCTATTCCAACATGATCGAGAACCGACAGATGATTAGTCGTGCTGTGACAGAGCATTTGGACCATTTTTACTGAGGGGATGGATGTAGCCATTGACAATGGTGATGCCCTACATACAGCTTGCCATAGAAAGGAGTGATAAAAATTGGATAAAAGCAGTAAGAACACAGAGATTCGGAAGGAACACAGCACCTCCATACACCTATCTGAAATTCCCACCATTGTACTACATGAGTAACTCTATCTTTATTTTTTGTTTAATTTATTATTATTATTCGAGAATCTAATAATCTCTTAATATAGTTGAATCTGCCTGACTGGGATTTACAAGATGACCATAGCTTGCTTCATACCAACAATCTCTATGGGATCGACCCTTACTCATATAAGGTATTACTTGGACGACCCAGTACACTTGCTGGTTAGTTGTGCGGAGTTGTGACTAAGTGTGATTCACATTTGAGAGCGCTACCATGTTTTTGGAGCCATTGTTGATGATCACAATTTCGTCCACCAGATACAATCAACTTGAGTCCACAAGTTCTAGTCAAATCATAGTGAAAGACTAGCTTTAGTGGCATTCAAGTCAACTAGCAACTTCCAATTATCAATCAACAAAGGATTTTGATAACTCAAGGGTCTCCAAGTACTCAACCCAAGCCAAGAGGGGAGAAATCTACTCTAAAATCAAACCATGCATTTTATCAAACACTTGGAAGGCATCAAGGGAAAGCATATTAAAATAGCAATAAATGTAAAATCTACAACTACAAAAGAAAGAAAACAACAATAGCAACACAATTAAATAATAAGAACATCAAACATAAATTGCATTAATTGAAATCAAAGGGAACAAAAGTGCATGAACACGAGAACAACAAAATAAAGGAAATTGAAAATAAAACTAAAAGAGAAAAGATATAGCAACAAGAACTTGAAAGGAAAAGTAAATCTAAGCAAGAATTAAAAGCTAGATCTGAGAGAATTTAACCTAAGAACCCTAACCTAATTGTAGAGAGAAGAGAGAGCTTCTCTCTCTAGAATTCTAACCTAAAACATGATGAAAACTAAAACTAACACTACTTGGTTCATGCCCCCTTCAATCCCTGGTTCAATAGCATCAGAAATGAGTTAGATTGGGCTCAAGTAGGTCTAGAAATCGCCCCCAGCATTTTCTGTTAAGTTGGTCACGTGCTGCTTGTCACCGTCGCATGGGTCACGCGTAACCGTTGCCTGGCAAATGTCCCTCCCACGCATAAGCTTGGACCACGTATATGCGTCACTTGGCAGATTTCTGCAAATCCTCATTTCTTTGTGAATTCTCAATTTTGCATGCTTTTCTTTTCACTCCTTCCATCCAATCTTTGCCTTATGAACCTGAAATCACGCAACACACATATCAAGGCATCGAATGGAATCATGGTGAAATAAATTTAGCTATTTTAAGACCTAAAAAGCATGTTTTCACACTTAAGCACAAATAAAAGAGAATTTACAAAACCATGCTATTTTAGTGAATAAATGTGAGAAAGGTTGATAAAATCTGCTAAATTAAGCACAAGATAAACCCTAAAATTGTGGTTTATCAAGGTTAGAGAGATTGAATTACTAAGGGATTGGGATTAAATCTCTCATGATTGCCAAGAGATCAATGATTGCATGATTGAAGAGGAGATAAAAACTATTGATCCTAAGAATGCAATATCTCTTGATCCCAATGTTAATTTCATTCTTAATTCTTGTTATTTACTTCTTGACTTTAATTCTTGTCATTTACTTATGCACATTTATGGCTTTATTTACTTTTGTACATTTATGCCTTCCAAGTGTTTGTAGAAATGCTTCACTTGGTTTTACTTTCTAGTCATTAACATTCTTGTAATTTAATTTTCAGCACGTTACATTCTTGTCATTTACTTTCTTGTTCTTTTTTTCTTTCATTTAATTTCAAGTCATTTACATTCCTTATTTGCTTATCACTAAAAATTGAATCGTCTAACTAGAATAATTAACCAACTATTGCTTGTTTAATCCTTTAATTCTCATGGGATCGATCTCACTCTTGTACGTTTTATTACTTGATCCGACCCGGTGCACTTGTCGGTAGTTATTGCAAAATTAATTTTTCCATATCAAGTTTTTGGTGCCATTGTTGGGAATTAATTGTGATTAACAAACTACTAGCAGATTAATTATCTAGATTAGACATTTTTTTAATTTTTGTCATTTACTTGTTTTTTCTATTTCTCTTTTCTTATTGCAAGTTAAGTGTTTATGTTATTGCCTCACTAAGAATTTCATATTTATGACATAAGGTATTTAAATTTCTCTTGGTGATTGTGTTGCTTGATACAAGAGCATTTTCAAAGAAAAATGGAGTATACATCATCTTTTGATCAATCATACCATATGGGGTATTTTCCACCACCACAAAATGATTCAAGCATTACAAGAAAAAATGACTGTCGGCACCCTTTTTTCTTGCCACACTTTTAAAGCGTGCCCAAAAGTGGTCTATGGGTACGCTTTCGCGAGGGTGGCCACTGATTTGTGATTTGGCCACGCTTTTTTTAGCACACTTCAAAAGCGTGACCATAGAGAAAAATCGGCACGCTTTTACGAGGGGGCCACTGATTCATGATTTAGCCACCCTTTTTTTTGCCACGCTTTAAAAGCGTACCCATAGAGAGAAATAGGTACGCTTTTAAAACATGGCTAGTTTGTCAGGATATACAGGTACATTTTAAAGCGTGCCTATAACCTTTAATTATTTGGGACCCTAAAAAAGCGTGACGATAGAATTCCCACTTAATTTAATTTCTCACTCAAACACTTAATTTCTTTATCAGAATACTCAAAGCAGCCCTTACTTAGAAGTGAGAACCCAAACCCTCGAATATCTCCATTACTCAACTAAGAACGCTAAACTTTCGTAGCCCTCTCTCAGTTCACAGCCCTCTCAGCTCGCATCCCTCTTCATCACTGAGAAGTGAGAATCCATCGTCATCTTTTAGGTTGTAGCCCGCTCTCAACTTGCAACCCTCTATCCTTCTCTTGCAACCCTTTATCCCTCTTTCGCAACTCTTGGAAACTTCAATCGGTGCTGCCTCTGTCGGTGCACCTTCCATCGGCGCGCCCTCTGTCAGCGTTCACTCTCACTCGCAAGGCCTCCATCGGCACTCGCTCTCTCTCGCTCAAACCTTACCTCCATCGATGCTAACTCAATCGTCACTGCCTCTCCCTCAATCGCCGTTCCTCCCTCAATCGGTGCTCAACCCTCACCATAACACAAGAAGGTACGGATTTAAAGATTTAATCCCTTTTTGTTTCTCTGTTTTAACCCTCCACAACTTTCTATATTTCAACCCTCACCATAACACTGATTAATGTTTTCTTTTCTTATATAATCATCTCTTGCAACTGTCATCACCTCTCTTTTTGTTTTGTTTCTATTATGTGGTGAACTCTCTAGTTTGACTGCATTTGTGTGGGGAATGTGATGGATTGTCTATTTTATTATATGTGCTTTGCCTTACCATGACACGCATGCATTTGTTCGAATAGTACAGATACTTGATATAAGGTTTGAGTGATATGATCATTTGTTATTTTGTTTGATTATGATGTAAATTGCTTATTGGAATGGTTTCTGATGTTTGTCTTCAATTTTTTGGTAAAGGAATACTAAATGGAGGTTTCTTGAGGGTGTGAGGGTCTTTGGTGCACTGCCACCTAGAACGGTATTGGTGCAGCAGTGTATCTGTGATAAACGTGTGTTGGAAGTTCTATGCAACTATGTGAGTGCTTAATTTATTTTCATTTTTGTATTTGATTTTTGTCTAATGGAATTAAATAGTTAGATAAAAGTTTCAATTACAGGCAGCTCCATCAAAGAAGTTTCAAACTTTCAACCTTCAAGACATGTAATAGGCCTATGTACTGCGGTTTGCATTTCATCAAAAGAAAATTATTTCCTAGCTTAAATGCTGTAATTTTGCAATAATCTAATGGTAGGAAGCTAAGCATTTGACCTGAATCAAATAAGTATCCTCTGTTCATACTCATTTTTTTTGGGGCCTGGATATATGTTTCTACTTTTTATCCTAATGTGTTCTCTGCAGATATGATTTAGTATAGAGAGAGTTTTACTAATACAAAAGGGAAATGATTTTATAGAGAAAGTGAACTTCTATGTATTTAATGCCATTGGAAACTCAGATTTTATCTTTCCTATAAAAATTCTTCTGTTTTTGTATTCTTCACAAATGCCCTTTGTAAAACTAATAAAGATATAAATTCTATCAGCTGCTGTCTGGTATACCAATGTGTTTTCTAGTCCAAATTTTTTAAGAGTTTGCTTAATTCATTTTTTAGGTTTCATGGGGATAATCAAGTATGATTCAAGCTGAAAGGTTATTTTCCTGAACCAAAAGAACAAGGAAATGTTGCTGGAGAACTTCAAAGAACAGATTGCTTTGTCTGTGAGAAGCATCCAGTGGAGCTATGCAATATTCTGGTCTATTTCATCTACCCAACTCAGGTACTAACTTCTAACTAACTATTTCCTTGAATTTCAGTTCTGTTTTGTGATTTTTTTTCATTTTCTGTTTCTTGAATATGCGTTGTTTGTGAAAATACCTCAATGGACTTCATATGATGAAACACATCATGACTTGTTTCTTCTTCTTCTCTAATATGAACAACTCAATGCAATAGCTTCTTAGACAACACCACAATTCAATAATACTACTATTCAAAATCAATTTCTTTCTATTCATGGTGCCCATTTAGTAGGGTGTTAAGTTGGGGAGAAGGATATTACAATAGAGACATTAAGACAAGGAAGACAAGTCAAGGAGTGGAACTCAATTCTGATCAGATAGGGTTGCAGCGGAGTGAGCAGCTTCGAGAGTGATACAAGTCCCTCAAAGCTATAGATGCCAGCCCTCAAATTAAGGTTGTTTTGTGTGTTGGGTTAAGTTTTCTTTAAACAAAAATGGTAGCTGTTGTTAGCATTGGTTTTTCCAATAGAATCTGAGTCTCCGGCAAGAGAAATAGAAAAAAAAGATTTGAGAAAAAAAGGTTTTTCCATGAGCATTGGTTTTTTTTTTGCCTTTTGACTTTTCAGTATGAATCTAGCTAAATACATACTTTTTTTTCTTATCTTGACACAATTTACAGCAACTTCACCGATGCTCTCCCTATGGTACGTGTTCTTCGTGTGATTAGGTCAAATTGTAAATAATTAAAGGCCAAATATTCATGTTGGAGCTTAATGGGATGTGTGATTTTGATTTTTGATGTGTTGTTTCTGTTTCGGGTGAAGTACTACTCTGAGAATAACAAGAGGCTTATTCACTTCTCTACTTGTGAAGTTCCATTTATTCTGCCCTGCAGAGGTCAGTAACTCTTCATAACTTAATTGTTATTAGATCTCATTATCCTTCTTGTTGCTGCAGCTGTGTTATTAGAACTCCTTTTTTTTATTTTTTACTTTTTATTTCGTATCTTATCTGAAATTGTTGGTTATAATGGCTTTCCAAAAGGATTTTATCAAAATGTTCAATCATAGGCATTTAGTTGACACTTTTCGAGACTATAAGTATCTGGGAACCTGAAACCGTGCTGATGGAACAGTTGGGGAGTAAGCAGCTCAATTATTTATCCATTATGCTTTCTTGTCCTTCTTTTCTTTTATAATAAAACTTATTTATGAACTTCTCATCATTTCCACTCTTATTCCACTGTCAAGGTACAAGTGGATGACTTTTGGAGAAGCAGGTACTACACGGTCAGCTATAGGCTCTGGTCTGATTTATTATGGAATTCCAAAGGTTAATTCTATAATATAGTCATGAACCTTAATTATTTATTTCAATACTTGGCATATATTATTACCTAACCACTGGTACGTGCATTTCCAGGAGCTTGCTCTCCCTTTTCTTTTTATTATTTTTTATTTTATAAAAGAAACACAAAATATTTCTTTTTACTATTTTTTCTTTGCACTAACATGGTGATTGTAGTTTCTTACCACCATCTGTAGTTGCTAATGATTTATAATTTTATTTATTCAAGAAGCATCATTTATGATTTCATTGCTAAGTACTTGTTACCACTTGCCTTTTTCTGCCTTGGATGTAGGGAAGCAGCAATCTTCAGCCCTTTAGCCACCAAAACCTGATGATGTTGCAACTATTTGCTATACAAGTGGTACAACTGGAACCCCAAAGGTGAGTAGGTTCTTGCCAAATTACTATTTTTTGTTTATGGTAGATGTTGTATGCATGAAATGCTTTCCTTGGTAATGGTCACTTTATAGAACATTCTTCATTTATCCTTCTGCTAAATGGATTCTCTTCAGGGGGCTGTCTTGACCCATGCAAACTTCATTGAAAATGTTGCTGGGACCACTATGGATGAAAAATTTGGCCCTTCTGATGTGTGAGTTCATTTTGAATGCCTACGTCATATTGTCCAGTAGTATTATTGTCATATTTTGGCTCATAAAATATTCTAAATGTTCTTTCTCTGGATTTCTTTTTATTTTCAGTTATATATCATATCTCCCTTAAGCACACATTTATGAGCTGACAAACCAAGTCATGCATGTACATTTTAATGAGACTCAGATCACACATTTGCCAAAAGAGGTCCAGAAGATATTGAGGTTAGAACATGGCTTCAATTGGGGTGTCAGAGATGCTTGGAAACCCCATCAAGTTGAGTGGTGCAACAAGGTCAGCACCATCAGCTTCTAGCCCTGCCACCTTCGAGACTGTGGCTCTCTTTGGTAAGAAGAAGGCAGCACCACCTCCTCCTTCAAAGAAAGCTGCTGCTGCTGTCACTCCTGCCAATGATGAACTCGCCAAGTGGTATGGTAAGTGGTTGCTCCTATCTTCACATCCTTTCCTTCTTTTGTTCTTTACCATATCTAATCTAGTTACTAGAAAAACTTCTACATGAACTACTTTTTATTAAATTATAAGTATTCTTTAAGCGGAAATTCAGTATAGAATATGCAAATAAACTGAGAGAACCAACGTAGCTAACAAGTCCATAGAGTATAGACATGGTTGTGTTCTTTTGACAATGTAATTTGTTGAAATATGGTAACCGAGAAAGGAAGAGAAGGAACTAACAAAGTTTGACTTAGCAGTAAGAGGAGGGTAACTTATTGCTATAGCCTATGATCTCCTAATTAGTCCTAATTAAGTTCTTGTAATGAACTAACAAAGTTTTTTTTATATACTCTAGTTGTACAATTCAAGGTAGGAAACTAGTTTCTGATCATTGCTTCCATTTGGTGACAGGTCCTGACAGAAGGATCTTCTTGCCAAAGGGTCTCTTGGACCGATCCAAGATCCTACCATACTTGACTGGAGAAGTGCCCGGAGAGTATGCGGATTCTTCTCTAGCTAGTTCCCTTTGAATCCTAAACATTGTGAAACTTTGACTTGTTTTGCTTAAATTTTCTTTGATATTTGTTGATGTGGCTATGGTTATGATCATTTTGTTCTCAGCAAGAAGCCGGAGGACATTGCCAAGTATGTCTTAACACTTTTTGTCAAACTTGATATATATCCTTTTGGTCACATTAGTTTACGAACTGCTTTAAAATACATTTATTATTTGAAGTATACTAGTTGATCCCTTTTTTCTGATGTCAAATTACTCTCTAGTATGCTTGGCAAGTAAATTCACTTTATTGAATGGGAATGATCATCTTTCTTATTCCAGAATTGGTTTCAAGTAGAAAATGAATGTATAAATGCATGCATTAAAAGATGAACAAAGAACTATATCTCTGTTCTCTCCTTGTTTAAGTGAATGCTCATTAGCTCAGGAGCTTGTGTTGAAAAATTTACTCGTAATTAATGAGATTGAGCTTATATTTATGCAGTATAATTGAATGGTTTTGCAGGATTCTGGATGAAGTTGAAAACCTTGCTACTAATTGTAATGAGACTGAGTTTAAGTTGTATTGTTTCTGTATTTTTTTTCGATTTTTAGTTTTGGAATTCGAACTCAAGATTTATTTTGTATTTGTGTATTAGTTTTTTAATGTATAAAACAATTATCGCAAAAATTATGTCACTAATTATTGTTTAATTTATGTTGTACTAAAAGTTGCATGTTATACTTGTAGGTTTAGTAATAAAAAAGGTTTGAAAATTTATATTTTGTAGGTAAAAATAAGAAAAAGGATTTTTTTTTAATTTTATAAAGCTATTGCCACGCTTTTAAAGTGTGGCCATATAACTGGCTATCGCCACGCTTTAAAAAGTGTAGCCATATCTTTCTCTATCGGCACGTTTTTAAAGAGTATCCAAAACAAACATTTTGGGACGTTTTAAAAGCGTGGCGATATGTGCACTTTTTGGTACGCTTAAAAAGCGTACCTATAGGTTAAGACCTATGTATGCTTTTAAGCGTGGCAAGAAATGAAAGCGTGCCAACAAAAAAAGCGTGCCGATAGAACCACAAAAGCGTTGCGATAGAACAATCGGCACGCTGGCAGATGTGACCCTTTCAAAAGCGTGCCGAAAGTTCAAAAAGCGTGGCGAAAAGCTATCGGTACGTTTTTTTGCACTTTTCAGCACGCTTTTAAAGCGTGGCAGAAAGCTTATTTTCTTGTAGTGAAGTTACTATACTAATTGTGGTTGGGGATATAAAGATCAAGGGATGATGGGGTTTGAGCAATCAAACTAAATGGAATACTTCCCAAGAACACAAAATGATTCATACTCCTATGTATGGAACAACTATCCAAATTGTGATTGGAAAGGCCAAAATCAAAGAGAATTTAATGTTTCCTATCCCATCCATCAAAAGCCATCATCCATAGATGCATTTATGCAAAACTGTCCAACTTCACCTCCAAATTATTCATATCAAAATTCTTCACCACTTGAGTATGCCTCAACACAAAATTTCTTCCAAAATGTATATAATTCAATTCATCAAAATTCATTTCACCACACACAAAACTCATTTTAAAATTCACAAAATTTATTTTACAACTCACAAACCTCCTTCCACACTCCTCAAAACGACTTCACCAAAACACCCACATATCCACAAAATCATTTTCAACCTTCATCTCTTGAGCTACCATATGAACAAAGATCCTCAAAACTTGAATCTATCCTTGAAAAACTTCTGAAGGATATGGAAAGCTTTAGAGAGGAGGAAAAGAAGGATATGGAAAGCTTTAGAGAGGAGATGAATAAATTATGGAAAGAACAAGAAATCTCTTTCAAGAACATTAAAATGCATTTAGACCAAATGTTGGGTACAAGGGAGGAATTAGAAAAGCAAGAAAAAGAAGCCCCCTATATCAAGTGAAATCCCAATGAAGAAGGAAGCTGTAAGGGAGAAAATAACCAAGGGAGTCCACCCTCTAATGAAGTAGAGAGTTGCATGGTGGATGATTTAATTGAACCATCAATCCAAGAGATTCTTGACGATGAAGACACTCCAACCATCACACAACACCTAAGTTTTGAAATCACAAAAGTGAAGGAAATCAAGGAGAACACTCAAAGAAGGATTGTGACCAAGAAACAAAAGAAAACATCCATGGAAAAGAGAAGGTCAACAAAAAGTCATCCAACCCACACCCCAACCAACAAGAGGAATCAAGCTAATAAAAATAAAAGAAGGCTTGTTAGAAGGCAACCAAATCTATAGGCATCAATTTTCTCTTCTTATCCCTTGAAGTCATTTCTCTTAACCAATTGGAAGAGGAGGAAGAAAATTCAAGAACCAACATGTCAAGCTAATGACATTAAAAGAGCGCTTGTTGGGAGGCAACCCATCCTTTGGTAATTATTTCTTGCTTTACTTAGTTTTACTTTCAAATAATTTGGCATGACATTGCATAGAATAAATTTGGTGTTATCATGCAACAATTTGATTTTCAATCTCCACTAGGTACTTGCATCATTTTAAATGAAAGTATCACACTAAGTTTGGTGTGGCCACTTACCTTTCATGCAATGTACCATGTACAACCCACTTATTAAGGCAATCACGTTGTCTCTTTTCTTTGTGCCTTGATTGTTATCTTTAATTTTGCTTGCTTAAACCCATGCATTACTTACATCTCTTCTTGAAGACATTCATGATTAATCGTAAATTCCATCACCACTATTTTATTTGTTGCTTGAGGACAAGCAATCATTCTAAGTTTGGTGTTGGAAAAGGAAGGAATAGGAGAAAAATGACAATAACAAACATGAAGATCTACAAGGTGGTTAAGTTCCTTTTTCTTTTATTTATTTTCTATACTTTCAATTGCGTGATTGTCTTCCATTTCCTTTATATGCATGTGTGTTCTTCTTTTTGGAAAAGCATAGTTTGATTTGGAATTGTAACATGTTGCTTTTACATCATAATTACCATCTTGAAATTTGTGAGTCAAAACAATTAAGAATCATGATCATAAACAAACAAGGTAATTAAAGAAGAATCTAGCATGATCATATAAGAATTGGAAGGCTAGCATGACTATTTTTTGCTCAATTACATTTGAATTTGTTTAATTTAAGTTTTAATCTATGACATTTTATAAAATTTTTGAAATATTGAAAACCTTGAATAAGCAAATCAATTAAAAGATCAAATAAGAAAATGGTGGAAAAAGGAGAAAGTTGAAGGCTCTGAGTACCAATGACAATTCATTAGTCAAGTACTTGTGGTGTTTATGTATCAAGCAAAAAGCTTGAAAACAAAACACTTAGAGTCAAGGCTAGGCTCAAGTTCAAAGCACTCCCTCGAAGCTCAAGGCTCTAAGCACCAATGATTATAAGGAAAGTAAAGAAAATAAACAAACGAGTTTAAAGAGTCCTCTAATTAAATGCATGTTGTGCCTATGTATCATGTGGTAATACTTGTAAACAAAGCATTTAGAGTCGAAGCTTTTAACTAATGATGTAAAGCACCAAGAAGCTAAGCTAAGAAAAAGATGAAAAGCTTGATTCAAGGAAGGAATATAAAAAAAATTCATAAAGTGAGCTAGATAGAAACATCAATCATTTGAATTTCTTTTGTGATTGTTTCATACATAGTAAACTAGCCAACCATGAACATTAAATTGTTATTCTTCTCACCTTGGATTGTCAAATTGTATTGCATGATTCTTTATTTGCTTGAGGACAAGCAAAGTTTACGTTTGGTGTTGTGATGCGTGTGTATCATGTTGTGTTTTCTATGCGTTTTAATATATAAAAATCGATTCATAATGCTTAATTATAGAGTGTTTTGGTGATTAAATTGAATATTGCTTTGACTGCTTAAGTTGATGATTTTTTTACGAAATGATAGAAAAATAAGCAATAAAAGCACTAATAGAGGAAGCACGCTCGTAGGGTGGCAAAAGAATTGGAAACAAATTCAAAGAGAAACAAAGAGGACTTGCAACTCTGACATATTCACACTCCAACATAAATAACTCGAGCTAGAAAGCTCCAAATGAAGTGATTCTAGTGCCATTGGAAAGTAGTCTTTCCGAGATTTCCAACCATATATAACACTAAATATTGGACACTGGATATAAGGGTGTAAATCAATATTCTTTCAACACTATGTACTCGGCGTGCAGCTAGGCGTGCCTGGGCGTGGCATGCTGGGCCAAATTTCCTGCAAGCACGCCAGAATGACCTCTTCACCTTCGAGAGATCATAATTTTGCCTAGAGAGGTCCAAATGACATGCTTCCAATAGTGTTAGAAAGCTTATTTTCAGAGTTTTCCAATGATATTTAATAGTCCATAGTGAACATGTAGTTTGGAGCTGCGAATGACCCATTTTTCAACGTTGCAAGATTGCCAAAGCCCAAATTATCACTAAAGTGCCACTTCAATAACACTCCATATTGGGTCACTTCTAATACTCTAATTCCTTCATTTATTCTTCAATGTTTCAAGCTTCTAAGAAGAGAATTAAAATTTCACAAGCACAAGTCAAGCCACAATTAACAATCAATCAAGGCCACAAGAATTATCTAGAAGTAGTTAGAAAATTTGCATTTGATTGTAATTTTATTTGAATTTGTAATTTATGTAGCATATAAATAGGACATTGGATTCATCATTTTACACACACCAGGGAGGGGTTAAGATGTCTCCACTCCCCTTTTACTCTCATTCTTTTCTCTTCTTCCATTTCTTTCATACACACTTTTGTAAATATTTAGTTATAAGTTTCTAATTTCCAACAGTGGGAAAGAGAACTCTATTGAAATTTAATGGATTAATTTATTTTTATTCTCCTTCTTCTCGTCATCTCTCTTCGATTTACTAGAAAGATTTTCGTTCTTCATTCAAGAACTCAATTATCTTTGGAAAGTGATTGAGTTCATATGGATTCTATGTGGGCCTTGGGAAATGGGATCATAGAATCATGATCGAAAATCTTTCTCACACTTGAATAGATTTGGGTTTGGGCTGGATATTGTGACATGTAATCTTTCCAGTACATGGATTTAGGAAAGTGTGTGGTATAATTAGGGACCATTCTTCATCTCTTTTCATGAGCAATTAGATCAAGAAATTGGCAATTGTTCAGGGTTAGAGAGATTGAATTACCAAAGGATTGGGATTCAATCACTCATGATTGCCAAGAGATCAATAATTGCATGATTGAAGAGGAGATGAAAATTATTTATCCTAAGAATGCAATATCTCTGGATCCCAATGTTAATTTCATTCTTAATTCTTGTTATTTACTTCTTGTCTTTAATTCTTGTCATTCACTTATGCACATTTATGGCTTTATTTACTTTTGCACATTTATGCCTTCTTGTTATTCTCTTGGTTTTACTTTCTAGTCATTTACATTCTTGCAATTTAATTTTTAGCACTTTACATTCTTGTCATTTATTTTCTGTATCAGGGTGGCAAATTTAGATGCTCTTGCATAAATTCTATACACAAGTTGCCTAGCTTTGGTTGAACATTAGTCTCACCTTCTACTTTATTCCCATACATACATTCTTCTATGGCTCTAAACTCCCTAAACTCTCTTTGTTGTTGATTTTTCACCTCAATCAACTGTTGAATCTATGCTTGTTAGTCCCTTTGGTATTGGAGTTGTTACTCTTGGAATCTCAATTGTTGGTTAGAAATGCCTTGCATAGTTCTCTAAAATTTATCCTAATCAAATTGATTTCTTCTCTAAGCTTGTTGGAATGTTTGGCTAGATCTTCCTGAAATTGTTGAAATTGAGGTACTTGGGATTGAAATAATGATGGATGACTTTGTGGAATTTCTTCATGATCCTGCTGTTGAAGTGATGAATCAAGGAATTATGGCTCTTCCTCCTCATGCACTTCTTCTATTTTCTGAGGAGGTGTTGATTTCACCTTTTTCATTTATTTCTTTGTGATTGATCTCTTTGCTACGATGGAGATATCATTTCTAATGCTTACTCTAGGCTCTTCACAAAGGCACTGGATATCATTTGGAAAACCCAACAGAGAGCCTGCAACTGAGGTTGAGGTTAGATGATAGATTTTATTTGGTATTATGTTATTTATTCTCACCTCAGCCCCAATCACAATGCAGTGAACTATCACAGCCCTTACTTTGGTTAGTTCAGACTGGTTGCTAGTGGGTGTGATTGAACGATGAATGAATTCTATTCACCCTCTAGCCACTGGTTTAAGATCACTTCTTCTCATATGAACTATTCTTCCATGAATGTTCCTCGTCTATTGAGCTACAGACAAACCAATGTCCCTTAAAATATCATCATACCTTTGATTGTCATTTTTATTTCTCCATGTAACGGCATTTTATAAGGTGCAAAAGCTGAAGTTCTTAGTTTAAGAATTCTTCGTATGCTTGCTGGGCTAAAATCTATTTCCTTGCCTCTTACAGAGCTTTTAAATGTGAGAGTTTTACTTGCCATTGTTTGCTAATCAGTGAGCCAAACGTTTGCCATGAATTTTTTCACTAAGAGTTGGCCTACCTTTGGTCTTGGGTTAGTTAACTCCTGCCACCCTCTCCTCATTAGATATTCTTATCTCTGGACATTCGTCTTCTTTGAACTTGAAAGAAACTTCAGCAATCACTTTCTTTCGACGTGTTCAGTTGTAGAACCTTTCCTCCTTCTCTATAGAAGAGAATTTGTTTGAATCAAATGAAGGGGTGGCTGGCTCCTTTCCCTTCTTTTGGGATATCTTTGGTGCCATTGCCTTTGATAATACAGAATACAAAGCTTGCTTACCCACACCAAACTTATAAGGTTGGCTTGTTCTCAAGCCAAGAAATGAATAGAAAAGTATGGCACAAGGGGAGAAGGTATATGTCTTAGGAAACATAGAGGTTCCAAATGATGAAAGGAAATGAAATTAGTAGAAGAATGAGAAGACTAGGAATAGAAGCACGAATGGTTGTGAATGGTGAATGGAAGGAGAGTTTTAGAAGAAGGATGGGGCACAGGGGCTTATTCAAAGAAAAAGAAATGAAAGGCAAAGAAAAGAAGCACAATGAAAGGAAAGAGTTATGTGTAATGAAATGGTCTGAGATGAAATAAGCGAATGAGGTACGTGTTAAATATAGAGGATTGGTGATGGAACAAATGGTAATGATGGAGCATAATCGAAGGGTTAGGATGGAGGTGGGGAAATGGACAAATCTTGGAGTGTGTGGCCAATGCATGTATTGAACAATGTCTTAAACCAAGGATTAAATGTTGGTTTCTTATGAAGCAAAGGTTGGGACACAGATACCTATGTTCAAGTTTGGAAGGATGCCAAAAATTGATGGAGTGAAGGCATGTGAATTGCACAGAGGGAATGGAAGGTTCAGAGAATCTCCTTATTCACTAGTAAGGAAAAAATCCTTAGCCTTTGACTTGTGCAAGGAGATTCGCATCATCAGGGAATCTCAAGCTTGCACAAGAGGTTCCTGAAAATTTCAAAAAAACATAATTGAGAAGGGGCATAAACAAATTCAAATTTAAGTTATGACAAATTAAATCTCTCAATAAAAAGTAACTAATCTTAGACAATGCATAACTAACAAGAACATTAACCACTAACTAAAGCAAATGAAATTCATGTATGCTGAACTGGTACAGAATAACCAAACAGGGTAAGAATGCACCATGCAAAAGCATGTAAAATCAATGAAGAGTGATGTGGCCATGCAAACACATCCATCTTACTGAAACTAATTTAGTTTTTGTCAAATTTGACGTGCTACACCCAGAATGTACTGTTCCACGGCATAAGAATTAAGAATTATTCTCAATTTTCCTTCCTACTATCACTAGGCGTAAAGCGCTAATAAACTCCTGTGGGACGGTAAATTGTAATTGTGCGTACGCACATGACATGTGTACCCGCGTTTTAGTCTGAAGCCAAACTCATGCATACGCACATGTTATGCGTACATATGAGATCCTTTTTTGGCCAAGTCATGCATATGCGCATGCCATGCGTACGCATGACTCCCCAGTTAGTCGTCCAATGCCCCAAGGTTGGCGTGCCACCAAAAGCAACAAAATATGTGTTAAATGGGAATGTATGACACTGTCTGGACCAGGCATGGGACTGATAAACCCCATTTTTAGGGTTTATCTTGTATGGAATTTGGGAGTTTTATCAACATTCTTTCACACTTATTCATATAAAATGCATGATTTTGTGTCTCCTTCATAATTTCGCTTCAAGGTTGAAAACATGCTCCTTTGACCTTAAATACGCTATATTTTTAATCCTCTTCTATTACCATTCGATGCCGCGATGTGTTTGTTGAATGATTTCAGAGTTTATAGGGTAGGAATGACTTAGAAGAGAGGAAGGAAGCATTCACAAGAGGAAGGAAAATGAAAAATGGAAGCTTTGGAGATTTAGCATCGATGTGTACGTCTGCCTTGCGTGTACACGAAGATTCATGATGCTAGAATTTGCGCATTTGTGTGGATGAGCAGAAACCCTATCGATGCATACGCGTGCTTTACGCATATGCGTGGCTTGAAAATCTCATCGACGCGTACCCACGCGTACGCGTGACGCGCAGCACATGACATCATTAATGAAATCGTGCCTAGAAATTTTTGAGGAGATCCAAAGCCCAATTTGAAGCAATTATGCATGCAAAAGACTCAGTAAGACCAGCGGAATACGCGGGATTCACACATTAAAGATTATTGGCTAGTTTTGGAGTTTATGTTTCTAGAGAGAGAAACTCTTGCTTCTCTCTAGGTTTTGGCTTTCTCAATTTGAATTTCTCTTGAATCCGTTGATTAGATCTGTTGTTAATTCAATTTTATATTGCCTTAATTTGTAAATATAATTCTTCTACTCTCATTTTAGTGTTCTTGTTGCTCTAGTTACTTTGGATCTTGGATTTGGATTTTGTTACTTTGATTTCTATTAATGCATTGGGGAATTTCATGTTCATTGTTGTTAATTGTTTGATTGTTGTCAATTATTTGTGGTAGCTAACTTTGATCTGAATTTTCTACTCAATTTCATAATGTCTTCCATTCTTGTTCACCAAGTGTTTGAGAAAATGTCAACTATAATTATGGAGTAGACTTTTCACTCTTGGCTTGGGGGTTGGGTATTGGAGACACTTGACTTGTCAATGTCTTTTGTTGATTCATAATTAGAAGTTACTAGTTGATTTGCATGCCACTAAAGCTAGTCTTTCCTTAGGATTTGACTAGGACTTGTGGACTCAAATTGATTATCTCCACTTGACTTTCCTTCATAGTTAGAGGTTGACCAAGTGGAGCAATAACCAATTCTAATCATAATTGATGGAGACTATAATGATTGGAATTCCAATTCTCACCCCAAGCCAAAGCTTTTACATTGATTGATTGTCATCCACCTTTATTAGTTTGATTTCTTGGTTCTCTCACTCCAATTGTTAATTGCTCATTGTCTCAATTCATGTCCATTTACATTCCTTGCATTCAACTCCAAAACACCAAGAGAACTCCTAACCAATGATGTGCCTTAGAGAAACTCCTTGGGAGAATGACTCGGGATTCTACTCGGTTTTTTATTTGAATTGTGGTGACACATTTTCTAAATTTGGTACGGGATTGCTTGTTGGTTTAGACTATACTCACAACGGGATTTAATTGATAAATTCATTACCGGATCCAAGCTTAGCTACATTTGACCCTGAGATTGAAAGAACTTTAATTCACATAGGGCAAGCTCGGAGACGGTTAGCCTTCGAAGGTGGTGAAAGGGTTCTACCAATTCACTAACCATATCCGAGGTTGATTCTGAATCGTCATTTGAGGAAGGAACTATCTACTCTTCCATCGATACTACTAATCCCTCTTCCATTGATCTAGGTACCGACACTATGGTCGCTCCAAGGAGAGTCACTCTTAAGGAAGCGGGTGCTCTGGATTTGGTTCTCAACCTCTTCAAGTGCGTCATCCGGACATGAATGCTAACTTTGAGCTTAAAACCGCTTTGATCAATCTTCTACCGAAGTTCCATGGACTTTCCGCTCAAGATCCTATTAGACACCTTAGGGACTTCCAAGGTGTATATTTTACTACTAGGTGGAAAGGTTCCGATGAAGTTGCTATCTGGTTGTATGCTTTTCCCTTCTCTCTTGAAGGGAGAGCTAAAGAGTGGTTTTACACTTTGCCCAATGAGATTGTTAGCGATTGGGATTTGCTTAGAAAGGAATTTTTAGACAAATTCTTTCCTCCGAATTTGACGGATAGGTTGAGGAACGAAATTTCATGCATTGTCCAAGGTGAATTGGAGACTCTCTACGAGTATTGGGAACGGTTTCAGAAACTTCTTGACTCATGCCCTCACTACATTTTTGCCAAGGAATGAAGCCTCAGATAAGATCCTCTTGGATGCTTCAGTAATGGTTCCTTAACAAAGTACAGAATGGCGGAGGAAGCATGGCAACTTATCACCGATTTGTCCGAGTCCACCCAACATGTTAGACAAAGGAAAAATTACCCAAGGGCCATAAATGAAGTTTCTTCTAGTGGTGAGACCACTGCCCTTACCAAAACCTTGGGAGAGATAACCAATATCCTCAAGCAACTCCAACTTAATCAACAACAACCTCCACCTCCTCAACCACAACAATGTCAATAGTTGGTTCCCCAAAGAGTGTGTGGAATTTGCTCTTGTTACACCCATTACACGAATGAATGTCCAAGTCTCCAAGAAGACAATACCCTAGCGGCTACTAATGCCTACCACAACAGTCCAAATCAAGGGTATCATCAACAAGGAGGCAACTATAATCAAGGTGGTAACTATAATCATGGTTGGCAAGACAATTCCAACCAAAGATGGAGGGACAATTACAACCAAGGAGGTAGGGACAATGGAGGAAACCAAAGGTGGAATAACAATGATGCCAGGGCATCCTGGCTAGTTTTACTAGCCATTTTTTGTATGCTTTAGGTTGGTTTCATGCATTTTCTTAGGCAATAAGCAAGTATTTGGATGAGAATTGTATGCATGCCTTGATTCAATCAAACATTGTTAAATATGTGCATTTTCATGAGATTTATGCAAGAATTGTTTGATGTTATGAATGATGCAAAATCTTGTGATTTAGCAAGGCTTTGATGCATGTGTTTGGTTGATGATAGGTGAAGCAAAGAGCCCTGGAGCAAGAAGGAAGTCACCAAGGGCGTTGCTAACTCTAGAAAGGCGTTGCCAACGCCAATGTGCGCAGCAAACTTGAAGCTAGGAAACAACCACGAGCACGTTGCTAACTTGGAGTGCATTGGCGTGTTTGGCAACAACTCAAGGCAGCTTGGATGATGACTCTCCCATTCAAGCACGTTGCCAACGTTGGGATGCATAGGCGTGTCCAATGACAATGCCAAAGCAAGGCTTGGTCCAGGGAAGGAGGCTAGCACGTTGCCAACGCTGGATTCTAAAGGCGTGTGCAATGGTAACGTAGCAAGCAAAGCTTGGAGCAAGAAGGCAGCCACAAGCACGTTGCCAACTTGAAGGTTCATTGGCGTGTGTAGTGGTAACGCCAGGAAGCAAGCATGGAGCAAGGGGGCAGGGGCTGGCACGTTGCCAACGTGCTGAGAAGAAGGAGTGTTTGCCAAAAACGCTGGCAACCCTGGCAGCCGGACCTTACTCTCTTCCATGGAGTATATCTTGAGTTCTAGAGCTTCAAATGATGCACTCTTAACGTCATTGGAAAGTAGGCGTCCGGAGCTTTCCAACGATATATCATAGTATGGGTTTGACATTAGTTTGAAGCTTCAAAAACTGGCTTCATTTGGAGCCTCAGAAAGGAGCACGTTGCCAACGTGGGTTCTATAGGCGTGTTCAATGGCAACGTGGGAAGCAATGTTTGGAGCTAGGAAAGAGCATCGAGCACGTTGCCAACTCAAGAAAGCATTGGCGTGTTTGGCAACAATGCCAGGAAGCTTTGGATGGTGAAGAATGGAGGTAGCACGTTGGCAACTTGGAAATACAAGGGAGTGTTTGCCAAATACGCTGGTGAGTCTGGCAGTCGGACCTTACCCTCTTCAATGGAGTATATCGTGAGCTACAAAACTCCAAATAAGGTGATTTTAACGGCGTTGGAAAGTAGACATCCAGAGCTTTCCAACCATATATCATAGTATGGGTTTGACATTCGTTTAAAGCTTCAAATTCGGGCTTCATTTAGAGCTTCAGAAACTGAGCACGTTGCCAACTTGGAAGAGCAAAGGCGTGTTTGCTAACAACGCCCGCGATTTTGGCAACCTGACCCTGTCTCCTTCAAACAAGAATAACTTGAGCTACAGAGATCCGAATTGAGTGCTTCTAGTTGCGTTGGAAAGCTGACATTCAGAGCTTTCCAACCATGTATAATAGTCGATAGTGAAGCACAAAATTAAAGCTTAAACCAGGGGCAACTTTGGGCATCAAAACTGAAACCAAGAAGAAGAAGAGCCAAGTTGTTAGCAACAACTTGGGCTAGCAACGCCCATCTCTCCAAATAACTCCCAGCCCAGGAAATCCATGAGCACGTTGCCAACGTGCATTTACATAGGCGTGTTGGCCAAAAACGTGCTCCATTGGGCCAGAATTGCCAAGACATGCGCACAAGTTCTCTGTTTTTAACTTGTGCTACAATTTCATTTAGAAGCTAGCTAATCCAACCTCAAGCAAGCAAAGCCCATAAATCTCAACCAATCAAGGCCACAAGAATCATCTAGAATAGTTAATTTTCATTTTGTTTGTAATTTGTTTTTAATTTCATTTCAATTTGTAATTTAGGAAAGCCTATATAAAGGCTATAGTTTCATAGAATTGGATTGGATTGGAGGGATACGGAGGAGACCAATTTGAAATTCTGTGAATTGGCACACTCCATTGAGAGTGGGTCTTCGGACCCCTCCCCTTCATACACTCTTCTTCACCTCCCCTTCTCTTCTTCCTTAGTAGTAGTGTAGTTTAATTTGTAGTTTTCATCTATGAATTCTTGAATTCTCAATTTCTGTTTTGAAGTCTCACTCTTTATTTTCATACACTTTAATTTCATGCAATTTAGTTTTCAGTTGAGAGCAATGATCACTTAATTCCCTTTGCATTAGGGGGGAGAGCTCTGTTTATTTGAATGAATTGATAACTCTTCTTCTCCTTCTTAATTCAAGTGGTTAATCCAAGAGGAAACTCTTGTTCTTCAAAGATTCAATCACCATCGAGAGAGGGGTTAATCTATATGAATTGTGTGGTGAATTTGAGAAAGGACCCACATAATTCAGTTTAGAGTTCATCCTTTCATGATTTCCTTAATCAATACACTTTGGTTGGTATGTGAGATGTAACCTCCCTTAGTTGAGATTCTGGAAGTTGTGTGGCTTGGATTAGAAATCGAACTTCATCTCTTCTCATGAACAATTAGATCACGAGAGTGGCAATTGGTTGTGTTGAGAGAAATTGAGTCACCAAGAGATTGGGACTCAATTACCCACAATTTTCCATGGATCTATACCCATGATTGAGAAGGAATTGATCAACATCAATCATGAGAATTTGCATCTCCGATCCCTAATGATCCTTTCCATCATTAATTCTCATTTCTTTTGCTCTTTAGTTGTTTGACTACCCATTACCCAATTCCCTTCTACATTCTTGCAATTTATTATTCTTGTCATCTACATTCTGTTTCTTTATTTCTTGCTCTTTGCTCTTATGTTCTTTAAAATCCTGCAACATTTACTTTCTTGCAATTTATCCTTAATGTCATTTAAGTTTCTTGCACTTTAAGTTTCAGTCATTTACTTCCCTTTTCTTTCTTCATTGCAATTCTTTAGATTCCTTGTCATTTAATTTTTGCAATTACGTTCAAGAATTAAGATCTCATGAAATCAAAACTATGTTTGCTTGACTAAATTTACCATTTAACTAAAGTTGCTTAATCTACCAATCTCCGTGGGATCGACCTCACTCTTAGTGAGTTTTATTACTTGATGCGACCCGGTATACTTGCCGGTTGTACGTGAAATTAAATTTTTACGTATCAAGTTTTTGGCACCGTTGCCGGGGATTGGAAAAGATTGACAATGATTAAGTGAATGGTAGTTTAGATTAAGCATTTTCTTTGTTTTCGCTTTGTACAGTTCTTTTAATCTTTTTGTTTTCTTTTTTTTGACACTAAGGTGTTTGTGTTATTGCCTCACTAAGAGATTCTCATCTGAGATATGAATTTCAATTTCTTTGGTGATTGTGTTTTACAAAACTTAAATGGAGTTTATCTCATCTTTTGATCAAACAAACTTTCTGGGATATCACCCACCACCATCAATCTCTAATGGTGGCTGGAAATATCACCAAGAAAATACAAATTCTGAGCACTCCAATTCATAGAGATTTGCTTCAGAGACACAAGATGAGCAAGAGAATCATATGGAATACCAACCACCACCACAAAATGATTCATATCATTATCCTCGTGGTGGATGGGAATATCAACAAGAAATGATGGATCATGAGCAATCAACCCAAATGGGATATGCCCCAAGGTCACATAATGATCAAGCAAGTTACATGGGGTATTTTCCACTACCACAAAATGATTCAAGTTACCATACTAATTGTGGTTGGGGATATCAAGAACAAGGAATGATGGAGTTTGAGCAATCAAACCAAATGGGATACTTCTCAATGTCTCAAAATGATTCATACTCCTATGAATGGGACAACTATCCGAATTATGATTGGGAAGGACAAAATCAAGGAGAACTCAATGTTTCCTATCCCATCCATCAAGAGCCATCATCCTTAGATGCATTTAAGCAAAATTGTCCAACCTCACCTCAAAATTTTTCATATCAAAATTCTTCACCACTTGAGTTTGCCTCAACACAAAATTCCTTCCAAAATTCACACAATTCAATTCATCATCCACAAAATTCATTTAACAACTCACAAAACTCCTCTCATACTCCTCAAAATGACTTCACCACAACACATCCATATCCACAAAATTACTCTAAACCTTCATCTTTGGAGCTAGTAGTTGAGGATCACCTTCAATGGTCTAGAGAATTATTAGAATCTTGGAAAGAACAAGAAATCCTCTGCAAGAAGATGGATGGACACTTAGAGAAAATAAGGAAACACTTAGGATTGCCAAGTATTGAGGATGAAAACCAATTTGTAAAGGAGGAATTGGAAGAGCAAGAAAAAGAGGCTCTTATGCCAAGTGAAATCTCAATGAAGAAGGAGGATGTAAGGGAGGAAAACAACCAAGGGAGTCCACACTCCAATTCATTCCATATCCTTCAACAACACTTCACCACAACATCCACAAGTCCACAAAATCCACCCAAACTTTCTCTTCTCTTGCTACAAATAGAAAAAGATACCATGGAAATTGAAGAGAGAAATAGAAAATACTTGGAAAATCAAGAACAATATTGGAAAGAACGAGAGAGCCTTCTTGAGAAGATGGATGGACACTTAGAGCCTAGCAAGGAGGATGAAGACCAATTTGTGAGTGAGGAAATGGAAAAAGAAGAACAAAAGGTCCCTGTGTCAAGTGAAATTGCAATGAAGGATGAGGTAGTGGAGGTATATGAGCACAGAATTCCAAGTCCACAGAGGTTAGTTGAAGTAACAATGGAACATGAAAACTCACAACTCTCTCAAACTTCCTTGAAACAAAAAGGCTCAACAATTGAATCCATGATTGAAAGATATGAAGAGGAGATGAAGAAATCTTGGGAAGATCAACAAACCTCATGCATGAAAGAGCTATTAAAACAAATGTTGAGTATAAAAAAAAAGTGGAAGAACAAGAAAGTGAGGAAGACACTCAAGAGAAGTCACACTCAAGTGAAGCAGAGAAGTACACAGAGGAAGAGCTCATTGAACCACTATTACAAGGAACTCTTGATGAAAAGAAGACTCCAATAATCACACAGCAACCAAGTCTTGAATCCAAAGAAGTGAAGGCAATTAACAAAAACACTTAGAAGAGGATTGTGACCAAGATACCAAGGACAAAATGCAAGAGAAGGTCAACTGCAACACATCCATCCCCTGAACCAGCAAGCAAGCTCAATCAAGCTATGTACAAAAGGAGGCTTGCTGAGAGGAGACCAAAAAAGGGGACACTAGCTGAATCTTCTCCCCCCTTAAGGTCATTCCTATTAACAAATTGGAAGAAGAGGAAGAAAGTGAACAACATGTCAACCATAGGTATAATTTCTCTTCTCTTCTTTGTTTTCGTTCTTTGTTTTATTTAAATTCAATAAATTGGCATATGGTTACATTTTACGTTGGTGTTTCCTTGCAACAAATTGTTTTCAATCTTTTTGGATGATTGCATCAAATCAAAAATGAGAGTGGCACACCAAGATTCTAAGTTTGGTGTGCCATTTATTTTCTATGCAATTTATTCAAGCAACACTACTTGTCTGCATAATCATAATGCCTCTGCAGTTTTAGTTTTCTCTTTTGATTTGACACTTTTGCATTCTACTTGCTTTAGTTATTTTTCTATCTTTAAATGCTTTCATTTAGTTTGCTTATTAACTATTTTTGTTAATACATTACCAAGAGATCCTTATTCATGACAGATTCTTAGCTTGGTGATTGTATTTAACATACAACAGTTTTATTTGCTTAGTTTTAATTCAAATAAATTGATATATGATTTGCATTCTAAGTTTGGTGTTGCTATGCAACAAAATTTGTTTCCAATCTTTACTGGATACTTGCATTAATTCCAAGTGAAAGTGTCACACTAAGTTTGGTGTGCCACTTATCTTTTATGCAATGTATTGTGCTCACCTTCTTAAGTTTGCAATCAAAATGTCTCTGTCTCTTGTGCCTTAATTGTTATCTTTAATTTTGCTTACTTGAAACACATGTGCTACTAATGTTTCATTGTGTAAGACATTCATGATCTATCTTAGCCCCATAGCCACGGTTCTAATTGTTGCTTGAGGACAAGCAATCATTCTAAGTTTGGTGTGGGAAGGGAAAGAAAAGGAGGAAAAGGACAACAATAGAGAAGATAAATTACAAGGTTGTAAAGTTCTTTTTCCTCTCATTTGTTTCCAGCACTTTAAATTGCATGATTGTCTTATTACCTTCTTTATATACATGTGTGGTATGAATAGGCATAGTTTGATTTCTAAATTGCAACATGCTGCTGTGACATTATGACTACCAACTTGAGTTTTGTGAATACAAAAGCAATAAAGTATCATGATTTTAAACAAACAAGGAATTAAAGAAGAATTTAGTATGTGCATACAAGTATTGGAAAGCTAGTATGATTGATTGTTGCTCAAGTACATTAGATTTTATTTAATTGAAGTTTTCATCTAGGACATTTTGTGAAATCTTTTGAAAATCATGAAAACCTTGAAGAAGCAAATGCAATTAAAGAAAGAAAAGAAAAAGGGAAAGAATGAGAAAGCTGAAGGCTCTGAGTACCAATGACAATTTCATTGTTATGTACTTGTGGTGTTTATGTATCAAGTAAAATGCTTGAAAACAAAACACTTAGAAGTCAAGGCTAGGCTCAAGTGCAAAAGCACTCCCTCAAAGCTCAAGGCTCTGAGCATCAATAATTAGAGAGTCAAGAAAAGAAATAAATGAGCTTAATGAAGTCCTCTAATTAAATGCTTGTGGTGCTTATGTATCAAGTGGTAATACTTGAAAACAAAGCATTTAGAATCGTAGCTTTGTTATTAACTCATGGGGCAAAGCACCCAAAAGGAGAAGCTAATAAGAAAAATCAAAAGCTTGTTTCAAGGAAGAAATATAAGAAAAAGATTTCATAAATTGAGCTAGATAAAAGCATCAATCATTTACATTTCTTTTGTGATTGTAGCATGCATAGAAAACTAGCTTGCCATGAACATTAACTTGCTATTCTTCTAACCTTGGATTGTCAATTTCTATTGCATGATTCTTTTCTTGCTTGAGGACAAGCAAGGTTTAAGTTTAGTGTTGTGATGCCAGGGCATCCTGGCTAGTTTTACTAGCCATTTTTTGTATGCTTTAGGTTGGTTTCATGCATTTTCTTAGGTAATAAGCAAGTATTTGGATGAGAATTGTATGCATGCCTTGATTCAATCAAACATTGTTAAATATGTGCATTTTCATGAGATTTATGAAAGAATTGTTTGATGTTATGAATGATGCAAAATCTTGTGATTTAGCAAGGCTTTGATGCATGTGTTTGGTTGATGATAGGTGAAGCAAAGAGCCCTAGAGCAAGAAGGAAGTCACCAAGGGTGTTGCCAACTCTAGA
This sequence comes from Arachis hypogaea, assembly GCF_003086295.3. NCBI lineage: Eukaryota > Viridiplantae > Streptophyta > Magnoliopsida > Fabales > Fabaceae > Arachis > Arachis hypogaea. The sequence continues at coordinate 72,134,478 of NC_092036.1, forward strand.
AAGGCGTTGCCAACGCCAATGTGCGCAGCAAACTTGAAGCTAGGAAACAACCACGAGCACGTTGCTAACTTGGAGTGCATTGGCGTGTTTGGCAACAACTCAAGGCAGCTTGGATGATGACTCTCCCATTCAAGCATGTTGCCAATGTTGGGATGCATAGGCGTGTCCAATGACAACGCCAATAAGCAAGGCTTGGTCCAGGGAAGGAGGCTAGCACGTTGCCAACGCTGGATTCTAAAGGCGTGTGCAATGGTAACGTAGCAAGCAAAGCTTGGAGCAAGAAGGCAGCCACAAGCACGTTGCCAACTTGAAGGTTCATTGGCGTGTGTAGTGGTAACGCCAGGAAGCAAGCATGGAGCAAGGGGGCAGGGGCTGGCACGTTGCCAACGTGCTGAGAAGAAGGAGTGTTTGCCAAAAACGCTGGCAACCCTGGCAGCCGGACCTTACTCTCTTCCATGGAGTATATCTTGAGTTCTAGAGCTTCAAATGATGCACTCTTAATGGAATTGGAAAGTAGACGTCCGGAGCTTTCCAACGATATATCATAGTATGGGTTTGACATTAGTTTGAAGCTTCAAAAACTGGCTTCATTTGGAGCCTCAGAAAGGAGCACGTTGCCAACGTGGGTTCTATAGGCCTGTTCAATGGCAACGTGGGAAGCAATGTTTGGAGCTAGGAAAGAGCATCGAGCACGTTGCCAACTCAAGAAAGCATTGGCGTGTTTGGCAACAACGCCAGGAAGCTTTGGATGGTGAAGAATGGAGGTAGCACGTTGGCAACTTGGAAATACAAGGGAGTATTTGCCAAAAACGCTGGTGAGTCTGGCAGTCGGACCTTACCCTCTTCAATGGAGTATATCTTGAGCTACAAAACTCCAAATAAGGTGATTTTAATGGCGTTGGAAGGTAGACATCCAGAGCTTTCCAACCATATATCATAGTATGGGTTTGACATTCGTTTAAAGCTTCAAATTCGGGCTTCATTTAGAGCTTCAGAAACTGAGCACGTTGCCAACTTGGAAGAGCAAAGGCGTGTTTGCTAACAACGCCCGCGATTTTGGCAACCTGACCCTGTCTCCTTCAAACAAGAATAACTCGAGCTACAGAGATCCGAATTGAGTGCTTCCAGTTGCGTTGGAAAGCTGACATTCAGAGCTTTCCAACCATGTATAATAGTCGATAGTGAAGCACAAAATTAAAGCTTAAACCAGGGGCAACTTTGGGCATCAAAACTGAAACCAAGAAGAAGAAGAGCCAAGTTGTTAGCAACAACTTGGGCTAGCAACGCCCATCTCTCCAAATAACTCCAAGCCCAGGAAATCCATGAGCACGTTGCCAACGTGCATTTACATAGGCGTGTTGGCCAAAAACGTGCTCCATTGGGCCAGAATTGCCAAGACATGCGCACAAGTTCTCTGTTTTTAACTTGTGCTACAATTTCATTTAGAAGCTAGCTAATCCAACCTCAAGCAAGCAAAGCCCATAAATCTCAACCAATCAAGGCCACAAGAATTATCTAGAATAGTTAATTTTCATTTTGTTTGTAATTTGTTTTTAATTTCATTTCAATTTGTAATTTAGGAAAGCCTATATAAAGGCTATAGTTTCATAGAATTGGGTTGGATTGGAGGGATACGGAGGAGACCAATTTGAAATTCTGTGAATTGGCACACTCCATTGAGAGTGGGTCTTCAGACCCCTCCCCTTCATACACTCTTCTTCACCTCCCCTTCTCTTCTTCCTTAGTAGTAGTGTAGTTTAATTTGTAGTTTTCATCTATGAATTCTTGAATTCTCAATTTCTGTTTTGAAGTCTCACTCTTTATTTTCATACACTTTAATTTCATGCAATTTAGTTTTCAGTTGAGAGCAATGATCACTTAATTCCCTTTGCATTAGGGGGGAGAGCTCTGTTTATTTGAATGAATTGATAACTCTTCTTCTCCTTCTTAATTCAAGTGGTTAATCCAAGAGGAAACTCTTGTTCTTCAAAGATTCAATCACCATCGAGAGAGGGGTTAATCTATATGAATTGTGTGGTGAATTTGAGAAAGGACCCACATAATTCAGTTTAGAGTTCATCCTTTCATGATTTCCTTAATCAATATACTTTGGTTGGTATGTGAGATGTAACCTCCCTTAGTTGAGATTCTGGAAGTTGTGTGGCTTGGATTAGATCTCGAACTTCATCTCTTCTCATGAACAATTAGATCACGAGAGTGGCAATTGGTTGTGTTGAGAGAAATTGAGTTACCAAGAGATTGGGACTCAATTACCCACAATTTGCCATGGATCTATACCCATGATTGAGAAGGAATTGATCAACATCAATCATGAGAATTTGCATCTCCGATCCCTAATGATCCTTTCCATCATTAATTCTCATTTCTTTTGCTCTTTAGTTGTTTGACTACCCATTACCCAATTCCCTTCTACATTCTTGCAATTTATTATTCTTGTCATCTACATTCTGTTTCTTTATTTCTTGCTCTTTGCTCTTATGTTCTTTAAAATCCTGCAACATTTACTTTCTTGCAATTTATCCTTAATGTCATTTAAGTTTCTTGCACTTTAAGTTTCAGTCATTTACTTCCCTTTTCTTTCTTCATTGCAATTCTTTAGATTCCTTGTCATTTAATTTTTGCAATTACGTTCGAGAATTAAGATCTCATGAAATCAAAACTATGTTTGCTTGACTAAATTTACCATTTAACTAAAGTTGCTTAATCTACCAATCTCCGTGGGATCGACCTCACTCTTAGTGAGTTTTATTACTTAATGCGACCCGGTATACTTGCCGGTTGTACGTGAAATTAAATTTTTACGTATCAAACAACAACCAACAAAACTGGTACCAACAAAATCCTCCCTACCAACAACCAAACCAAGGAAGAAACTACCAAACCTACCAACCACCTCACCAAAGGCAACCACCTTAACCCAACCAACCACAAGCACACCAAATCACCTATCCTTCTTCTTCTTCCAACCAAGATGAGACACTTCGTTCTATTATCCAAGGACAAAGAGAGCTTCAAACCACACTTACCTCTAGCCTTACCGGTCTCACCTCCACCCTACAAGATCTTATAGCCCGTATGGAACCACCCTCTACCTCCACTACTCAAGCTTTAAGTTCTAGCTAGTGCATTACCCTCTCAACCTCTACCCAACTCCAAGGGTGGCATCAATGTTGTTACCTTGAGGTCCAGAACTAAATTGCAAGAGAGGAGTCCCAAGGAACCAAGCCCAAAGGAAGTCACTCAAGAAGAGGATATGGTTGAGGTAGAAGAAATTGAAGAGGATGATAAGGTACATGAGGTAATTGAAGAAGAAGTCAACCAACCCATAAATGGAGTTTCTAAGGAGGGAAATATCTTAGAAGAGGCTACTCCCATTCCATTTCCTACATTGGCAAGGAAGACCAAGAAGCATGTAGAGCTAGACACTAAGATGGTGGAAATGTTCAAAAAGGTTGAGGTAACTATCCCTCTTTTTGATGCTATTCGCCAGGTTCCTAGATATGCCACGTTTCTAAAAGATTTATGCATGAACAAGAAAAGAATTCATGAATTAGAAACTATTCCATTGGAAAGCTCTATTTCGGCTTTGATGGGTGCAATACCGGAAAAGTGTGGTGATTCGGGCCCTTGCTTAGTCACTTGCACAATAGATGGTGTTTAATTTGTTGATTGTGTGTGTGACCTTGGTGCCTGTGTTAGTATTATGCCTCTATCTGTTTATCGTATATTGAAGCTCCCACCATTGAAACAGTCGGCGGCTGGGTTTGTATTGGTAGACAAGAGCATAATATCTGTGGTAGGTATTGCGGAGGATGTGTTGGTGGATATAAAGGGGTTGATCTTTCCTATTGACTTCCATATTCTTGAGATGTCGCCTAGTGAATCTGAAAGAACATTGTTTATGTTGCTTGGGAGGCCATTCTTAAGGACCTCTCATTTCAAATTGAAAGTCTTTTCGGGTACTTATTCTGGACGGAAGAGTTGTGAGCTTTAGTCTGGATGAAGCCATGAGACACCCGTCGAAGGACCATTCGATTTTCCGGTGTGATTTGATTAACAATGTGGTAGCCGAAGTACACAATGCTAATCTTGATGAGAGGAATATGATTCAAAGTCCAAGTGTGGGGATGTCCCACAAATGTGAAGAGCACACCTTACCACCGCCGGTCTCACTGGATGAGCGAATGCCGAGTCATGAACAAAGCATAGAATTGAAGCCACTTCCACCCCACCTCAAATATGCCTATCTTGATGAAGAATAGAAGCTTTCGGTAATTGTTGCAAGGGAACTCACCTCCCAACAAGAGGAAAAGTTGCTTCACATCTTGAGGAGGAACAAAAAGGCTATAGGGTGGAATTTAGCGGACTTAGTCGGCATTAGTCCTCAAGTGTTTGAACACCGAATCTTCCTAGAAGAAGACGCTAGAGGTCGTCAACCCCAAAGGTGTTTGAACCCCACTATTCTAGAGGTCGTAAAGAAGGAAGTGACCCGGTTATTAGAGGCAGACATTATCTATCCAATTTCAGATAGTGAATGGGTAAGCCCCGTACAAGTTGTTCCAAAGAAGTCCGGTATCACTACAATCAAGAATGAAAGTAGGGAGCTGGTAGCTACAGGGGTGCAAAACTCATGGAGGGTATGTATTGATTATAGGTGTCTCAACATGGCCACTAGGAATGATCACTTTCTATTTCCTTTCATCGATCAAATGCTTGATCGATTGTTTGGTAAATCTCATTACTGTTTCTTAGATGACTATTCTGGGTATTTTCAAATCCACATTGCTCTAGAAGATCAGGAGAACACTACATTCACATGCCCCTTCAGAACGTATGCCTATAAGAGAATGCCTTTTGGCTTGTGCAAGGCACCGGCTACATTCCAAAGGTACATGATGAGTATATTTGCGGATCTTCTTGAGCATTGCATGGAAGTGTTCATGGATGATTTTACTGTGTATGGAGACTCCTTGACGTTTGTTTGGACAATCTTGCAAGGGTATAGATAGGTGCACTAAATCAAATCTTGTTCTTAATTTTGAGAAATGTCATTTTATGGTTAGACAATGTATTATTTTAGGACATGTTGTCTCTAATACTGGAATTTCTGTGGATCTGGCAAAGATCAATGTTATCTCTAGTTTGCCTTATCCCTCTTCTGTGAGGGAAGTCCGTGCGTTCCTTGGTCATGCAGGTTTTTACTGGCGATTTATTAAGGACTTTAGTAAGGTGGCACTACCTCTCTCACGGTTGTTGCAAAACGATGTTGAATCTGATTTGAGTGAAGAGTGCATGAAGGCATTTGACAAACTCAATATTACTTTGACCAAAGCTCCCATTTTAAGAAGGCCGGACTGGAGTAGGCCATTCGAGATCATCTGTGACGCATCCAACCATGCGGTGGGAACGGCGCTAGCTCAGTGCGAAGGTAAAAATCCTTATGTCATTGCCTATGCCTCTAAAACTTTGGATGCAGCCCAATCCAATTATACTACCACTGAGAAGGAATTGTTAGCATTTGTCTTTGCCTTGGATAAATTATGGGCTTATTTACTTGGATCAAAGGTGGTAATATACTCGGATCATGCGGCATTGAAATATTTGTTGGCCAAGAAAGAGTGTAAACTAAGGTTGATAAGATGGGTGTTGCTATTGCAAGAGTTTGATCTAGAAATCAAAGATAGGAGTGGTTCGCAAAATCTAGTGGCGAACCACTTGAGTCACCTTGAGCATATAAAGGGCGATCTCACTCCTATTAATGATGCATTTTCCCTTGAGGGCTTGCGAGCGATATCCGTAGTGATCCCTTGGTATGCACCTATTGCCAATTACTTGATTGCTCGCACCTTTCCTCCCAATTTTTCCAAGTATCAAAAGGATAAGCTTAAAAGCGAATCCAAATACTATGTATGGTATGACCCATACTTGTAGAGATGTGGTACAGATCAAGTAATTAGGAGGTGCATCCCACAATCTGAATTCCAGTCTATCTTGGAGGCATGCCAATACTCTGAGGGAGGTGGCCATTTTGGACCTCAGAGAAATGCAAGAAAGATTCTGGACTGCGGATTTTGGTGGCCTACACTTTTCAAAGATGCTTCTCTCTTTTGTAAATCTTTCCCACAATGCATTAGGTTTGGAAATATCTCCAAGAAGGATGAGATACCCTAACACACTATGTTATTTTGTGAGATTTTTGATGTTTGGAGTATCGACTTCATGGGGCCTTTCCCAAACTCTAATGGTTTCCTCTATATTCTGCTAGCTGTTGACTATGTTTCTGATGAGCGAATAACTTGTACGCTTTTTGGCATTGTTTTTAGTATGTTTTTAGTATGATCTAGTTAGTTTTTAGTATATTTTTATTAGTTTTTAGTTAAAATTCACTTTTTTGGACTTTACTATGAGTTTGTGTGTTTTTCTGTGCTTTCAGGTATTTTCTGGCTGAAATTGAGGGACCTGAGCAAAAATCTGATTCAGAGACTAAAAAGGACTGCAGATGCTGTTGGATTCTGACCTCCCTGCACTCGAAGCGGATTTTCTGGAGCTACACAAGCCCAATTGGCGCTCTCTCAACGGCGTTGGAAAGTAGACATCCTGGGCTTTCCAGAAATATATGATAGTCCATACTTTGCCCAAGATTTGATGGCCCAAACCGGCGTTCAAAGTCACCCTCAGAATTTCCAGCGTTAAACGCCGGAACTGGCACATGAATTGGAGTTAAACGCCCAAACTGGCATAAAAGCTGGCGTTTAACTCCAAGAAGAGTCTCTACACGAAAATGCTTCAATACTCAGCCCAAGCACACACCAAGTGGGCCCAGAAGTGGATTTTTATGTCATTTACTCATCTCTGTACACCCTAGGCTACTAGTTCTCTATATATAGGACCTTTTACTATTGTATTGGGAGCTTTTGATCATGTTTTTATGATTGAACCCTCTTTGGGAGGCTGGCCATTCGGCCATGCCTAGACCTTGTTCTTATGTATTTTCAACGGTGGAGTTTCTACACACCATAGATTAAGGTGTGGAGCTCTGCTGTACCTCGAGTATTAATGCAATTACTATTGTTCTTCTATTCAATTCCGCTTGTTCTTGTTCCAACATATCACTTGTTCTTCAACTTGATGAATGTGATGATCCGTAACACTCATCATCATTCTCACCTATGAACGTGTACCTGACAACCACCTCCGTTCTACCTTAGATTGGGTGAATATCTCTTGGATTCCTGATACACGATGCATGGTTGATCGCCTGACAACCGAGTGCTCGCCTGACAACCGAGCCAGCCATTCCGTGAGATCAGAGTCTTCGTGGTATAGGCTAGAACTGATGGCGGCATTCAAGAGAATCCGGAAGGTCTAACCTTGTCTGTGGTATTCTGAGTAGGATTCAATGATTGAATGACTGTGACGAGCTTCAAACTCCTGAAGGCGGGGCGTTAGTGACAGACGCAAAAGAATCACAGGATTCTATTCCGGCCTGATTGAGAACCGATAGATGGATAGCCGTGCCGTGATAGGGTGCGTTGAACATTTCCACTGAGAGGATGGGAGGTAGCCACTGACAACGGTGAAACCCTTGCATAAGCTTGCCATGGAAAGGAGTAAGAAGGATTGGATGAAGACAGTAGGAAAGAAGAGAGACGGAAGGGACAAGCATCTTCATACGCTTATCTGAAATTCCTACCAATGAATTACATAAGTATCTCTATCTTTATCTTTATGTTTTATTCGTATATCATCATTCGTATCCATTTGAGTCTGCCTGACTAAGATTTACAAGGTGACCATAGCTTTCTTCATACCAACAATCTCTGTGGGATCGACCCTTACTCGCGTAAGGTTTATTACTTGGACGACCCAGTACACTTGCTGGTTAGTTGTGCGAAGTTGTGTTTATGCCATGGTGTTGAGCACCTAGTTTTTGGATTCATCACCGGGGATTATTTGTGTTGTGAAAAGTATTGATCACAATTTCGTGCACCAGTTTCCAAATGGGTGGAAGTGATTCCCACCCAGATAGATGATGCTAAGGTGGTTCTTTCTTTTGTTCGGAATAACATAATTTGTCACTTTGGATCACCACGAGCAATCGTAAGTGATCAAGGCTCGCATTTTTGCAACAAAAGAATAACAGGGCTAATGAAGATGTATGGCATCATCCACAAGGTGGCCACGGCCTATCATCCCCAAATGAATGGCCAAGATGAGGTCTCCAATAGGGAGAACAAGCGAATATTGGAGAAAATTATGAAGCCTCATAGGAGAGACTGGAGTGCTAAGCTCACAGATGCGCCATGGGCCTACCAGATGGCCTACAAAATGCCAATTGGCATGAGCCCGTTATGGAAAGGCTTGCCATCTTCTGATAGAGCACAAGGCTTATTGGGCTATAAGAGAATGCCAATCCAGTATTTGGGGGGGGCCGAAATCGATAGGAAGTTACAGCTGGTGTAATTGGAGTGTCTTAGATTGGACGCTTACGAGAATTCTAGGCTCTACAAGGAGAGAATAAAGGCGGTGCATGATAGAAATATCAGAAGAAGAAAATTTAGAGCTAGACAACTCGTCCTACTCTACAACTCCAATTTGAGGTTGATGCCAAGAAAGCTAAGATCAAGGTGGGAAGGGCCTCATAGAGTGGAGAAGGCAGAACCATATGGTGTTTATCACTTAAGACATCCTTCAAGCCCCACAATCCTGAAGGTTAATGGTCATCGTCTGAAGCTATACCATGGAGAGACGATGAAAAGTAACAAAGAGGTTAAGGTGTTCCTCCTAATGGATGCACCTGAAGGTGAAGAGATATGAGCTAATGACCACCCAACGTAAGGACGTTAAACAAAAGTGCTAGGTGGGAGACACCCCACCATGGTAAGATCTTCCTTTTTGTATCTCTTGCATGTAATTCTTAGACTCTTTGCTTGATTTTGTGATTGCTTAGTTTTAGAGTTTGTCTAGATATGTTTGTTTTTGTTTGATTTGGTTAAGATATTCATGAAGATTGTCATTGATCTTGGTTGGTTTGGATTGATAATATTGAAGGAAACATTTCATTTTGAGTTTTGCATAGTGTTTTATGTGTTTTGACCTATTTTGCTTGAAAAGGCTTTTCTTCATGTTTATGAAAAAAAATGTCATCCACACGCAAGCGTACATGACACGTGTGCGTGGATGGTACTTTTGCAACTCTTGGTCCAAAAACTCGAGAGTTGTGCGAGAAGTATGCTGCCATTGTGCCCTATGCACAACCCATTCCACGCATGTGCGTACATTGATGCGTATGTGTCCCTTACTGTTTTGTGCATCCAGGTATGTGCGCATATGACTCGTACACGTCGATTGTGCATTCGCAACTCTTGGTACATTTTTCTCGAGAGTTGTGTGACACTTATGCAAACGTTATGCTGTGAGCACAACTCTTACCACGCGTAAGCGTGGGCGATGCTTACGCGTTGATTGCATTTTCCCAACTCTTGGTACAAAGCACCCGAGAGTTGTGCAAGTTTAATGCTATGCTTGTGCGCGTCGCACAATTACCTCCACGTGTGCGCGTCCATTAACGCATACGCGTCCTCGCCCATTTCTCCATCCACGCGTACGCGTGGATTGCGCGCACGCATCGATTGCACAGCGCAACTAGTAGTGCAGCACGCTTTCTTTCTTCATTCTTCTTCTTCTATTCCATCTTCTATCTTCCTGTCTTCCTTCTTCCCCATACCACCTTATCTCCGCCCACTACCAACGGCGGCATCGTCCACTAGTGACCACCACCTCCAGCAGTCCAACTTTCTCTGTCTCCACTCTTTCTTCCAATTTTTCTCTCTTATCTTCACTTGCATTCCACTTTACCTTCTCCCCCTTCAAGGTTCTACTTACCTTCCTTCTCTTTGTTTTTGTTTCAATTTTTCTCTCATTAGTTGCATTGCATTGCTCTTTTCCTTTTCTTCTTAGTTACATTTTGATTCTTGCATTTTTGTATCTTTGCTTGCTTTCTTTTTCTATTTTTCCATGGGTGTTGAAGTTAGAGTTATCTCTTGCTTTCTTTTTGTTGGAATTTTGCTTCTTGGTGATATGTGGTGTTTTTTTATGGTTATTATTGCACTTTGGGGGAACTACATTGCTATATTTCCTCCATTTGCTTATTGCTTGGGAGTTGCACACCAAGTGTTTTTTGAAAGGCACCAATGTGTTCTTGATTCAAGTTTATCGTTATGCTTTTCACTTGGTGCTTCTTTCTCATTAAACTTGGTTATCTTTATGTGTATTGAGCATATTGTTCCTTGTATTTCTCATTCACATGCTCATTATCTATGACTTGCTTCCTTATGGTATTTTGTAAGACTAATGATTCCACTTTCTCTAATTCCACTTTACTTCATTGATGCCAGGGCATTTTGGCCAGTTTTACTGACCTTTTCTTTACTGTTTTAGGGTAGTTTCATGCATTTTCTCAGTAAATAAGCAAGTTTTGGATGAAAATACACTTACACCTTGATTCAAGTAAACATTGTGAACTTTACATGATTTCATGAGAATTAGGCAGGAATTGAATGATATAATTGATGATGCGTAATCTCATGACTTGGAACAGAGCTTTGATGCACTTTGATTGCTTGATTTTAGGACAAAGAAAGTAAGAAGGAGCCACGTTAGTTGTCACGTTAAGCTAATTAACGTAACCACTAACGTGGAATGGGGACAAGCTTGTAGCGTTAATGGAAAAAGAGATCGCCAATAACGCCTTCGAAGCCATCATAGCCCACGTTAGTTGCCATGTTAAGTACATTAACGTGGTAGCTAACGTGGAGGAAAAAAGGAGCTCTAACGTTAGTGTAAAAGTGAACGCTACTATCATTCTACAAAGGCACATTTAGCCACGTTAAGAGCCACGTTAATCTAATTAACGTGAAATCTAACGTGGGGGGAGGAAGCAATCACCAACGTTAGTGACACTCACCTTTGTCACTAACGTTGGACTAAGCCAAGAGTGCCAACCTTAGGGGTCACGTTAAGACCACTAACGTGAAGAGTAACATGGAGCTAAGCATGATGGGCCAACGTTAGTGACACTCACATTTGTCACTAACGTTGGAGATGGTAATGACCACCACGTTAGGAGTCACGTTAATCTAATTAACGTGAACTCTAACGTGGGATGGAGGGGCGTTTGGAGCGTTAGTGACAAAGGTAAGTGTCACTAACGCTCTCGAAGCTTAGGCATGCCCATGTTAAAGGTCACGTTAGTTACACTAACGTGAACTCTAACGTAGGGAGAAGACCCAAAGAGCCAACGTTATTGAAAAAGGTGAACGCCAATAACGTTTGCGAAGGACCAAGAGGCAACGTTAGTGGTCACGTTAGTGCCACTAATGTTGAAGTTAACGTGGATCACTAGTGGGTTGGAACGTTAGTGGAAAAGGTGATCGTCACTAACGTTCTCGAACCCACATTCTCACTTAACGTTAACACTACTAACGTCCTAACTAACGTCCATGCCTAACACACACTTCTCGGTAAGCAAAGCTGAGCCCACTAAAGATTATAACTGCTTCAACTCAAGATCAAAGGCCCATATCCAAGACATGAAGAACTAACTAAAAGATCAAGAGAGTAGTATATATAGGAGTAGTTTTGAACTAGAAAGAAGTTTAGCAATTTAGAGAACTACACCTTGTATATTTACTTTTCTGCACTTTTCTAGTTACTGGTGAATGTACTCTTTTCTACCATTTTCCATTTCCAGAGCTATGAACAACTAAACCCCCTTTCATTGGGTTAGGGAGCTCTGTTGTAATTTGATGCATCAATTATAGTTTACATTCTTCTTCCTCTTTCTTTTCTCTTGATTTACTAGAAAGCTTTTGATCTTAATTCAATTGGTTAGTTGTCTTGGAAGAGAAACTCTCCAAAAATGGATCTCCTCTGAGCCTTAGAAAAGGGATGAGGAGATCATGCTAGAAATGCTTTCGCATGTTGGATCAAATTGGGGTTTGGACGGATATAGTGACATGTAATCCTCCCAACACTTTGATTTGGAAATACATGTGGTATTATCAGTGACCATACTTCATCTCTTCCCATGAGCAATTAAATCAAGGAATTGGGCAATTGTTCAAGCTTAGAGAGATTGGGTTGCCAAGGAATTGGGATCCAATCACCTAAGATTGCCAAGGAGATCAATAAATGCATTGATTGAGGAAGAGATGAGAATGAATTTGATTTGGAGAATGCAACATCTCCTAAGCCCAATGAATCCCCCATTTCTGATCTTACCTATTCTCTTTAATTTCTGCCATTTATCTTCATGCTCATTTCCCCAAATCCCCATTTAAGATTCTACAATTTACTTTCTGCACTTTACTTTCCCGCTATTTAAATTTTCTGCAATTCTCAACTCAATTTCTATTAGCTCAACTAGCACATCTTTCCAACTAAAGTTGCTTGACCAATCAATCCCTGTGGGATTCGACCTCACTCTATTGTGAGTTTTTACTTGACGATAATTCGGTATACTTGCTGAAAGGAAATTTGTTGAGAGACAAGTTTTCGTGCATCAAGTTTATGGCGCCGTTTCCAGGGATTGATTTTGTATCGACAATGATTAAGTTGGAAGTTCACTAGATTGAGCATTTTCTTTTGATTGTTTACTTTACCTGATCAATTACCTTTAGTTTTAGTTATTTTCCTCCTCATCCATTCTCTCCTCTTTGTTTTCTTTTTGTTTGTTATTATTTACAATTCTGCTCACTAACCCACTAACTATTTGATAAATTGCACCACTCATACTGATGCATGAAAACTTGTCTCTCAATAAATTTCCCTTCGGCAAGTATACCGAATTGTCGTCAAGTAAAAACTCACAATAGAGTGAGGTCGAATCCCACAAGGATTGATTGGTCAAGCAATTTTAATTGGACGATTATGCTAGTTGAGCTAAACATGATGTAGTTGAGAATTGTAGAAAATTAAATGGCAGGAAAGTAAATAACAGAAAATAAAGTGCAGAATCTTAAATGGGGATTTGGGGCAATGAGCATGAAAATAAATGATAGAAAGTAAAGAGAATGGGTAAGATCAGAAATAGGAAAATCATTGGGTTCAGGAGATGTTGCATTCTCCAGATCAAGTTCATTCTCATCTCTTCCTCAATCAATGCATTCATTGATCTCCTTGGCAATCTTAAGTGATTGGATCCCAATTCCTTGGCAATCCAATCTCTCTAAGCTTGAACAATTGCCTACTTCCTTGATTTAATTACTCATGGGAAGAGATGAAGTGTGGTCACTGATTATACCACATGTATTTCCAAATCAAAGTGTTGGGAGGATTACAAGTCACTATATCCGCCCAAACCCCAATTTGGTCCAACATGAGAAAGCATTTCTAGCATGATCTCCTCGTCCCTTTTCCAAGGCTCAAAGGAGATCCAATTATGGAGAGTTTCTTTTCCAAGATAACAATCCAATTAGATGAAGATCGAAAGCTTTCTAGTAAGATCAAGAGAAAAGAAAGAAGAAGAAGAATGAAAACTATAATTGATCCATCAAATTACAACAGAGCTCCCGAACCCAATGAAAGGGGTTTAGTTGTTCATAGCTCCAGAAATAAAAAATGGCAGAAAAGAAGAATCCATGCTAAAAGTGCAGAAAAGTAAATATACAGAGGTAGTTCTCCAAAGTGTCCTTATCTTCTCTATAGTTCAAAACTACTCCTATATATACTACTCCTCTTAATCTTCTAGTGAGTTCTTCAAGTCTTGGATGTGGGCTCTGGATCTTGAGTTGAAGCAATTCTAATCTTTAGTGGGCCCAGCTTGCAGAGAAGTATGAATTAGGCATGGGCGTTAGTGAGATTAACGTTAAGTGACATTGTGGGTTCGAGAACGTTAGTGGCAATCACTTTTTCTACTAATGTTCCACCCTCAAATACCTCACGTTAACTCCAACGTTAGTGGCACTAACATGACCACTAACGTTGCCTTCTAAATCTTTGCTAACGTTATTAGGACTCACTTTTCCCAATAACGTTGGCTTATACCCCTTTCGCAAGCGTTATTGGGACTCACCTTTCCCAATAACGTTGCTATGTGCCTTTTGTCCCTACGTTAGAGTTCACGTTAGTGTAACTAACGTGGCTCTTAACGTAGGTATGCTTCAACTTCGAGAGCGTTAGTGACACTTACCTTTGTCATTAACGCTCCAAATGCCCATACTCTCCACGTTAGATCTCACGTTAACTAAGTTAACGTGACTCTTAACGTAGTAGAGAATGCCATCTTCCAACATTAGTGATAAAAGTGAGTGTCACTAACGTCGGCTCATCAATCCTCAACTCCACGTTAACTCTCACGTTAGTGGTCTTAACGTGACCACTAACGTAGGCAATGCTAGTTGATCCAACGTTAGTGACAAAGGTGAGTGTCACTAACGTTGGCATTGTTCTTCTCTTCCACGTTAGAGTTCACGTTAACTAAGTTAATGTGACTCTTAACGTGGCTCATTGCCATGTTTTGGAACCTTAGTGGTGTTCACTTTTACCACTAACATTGGATCAGAACGTTATTGGTGTTCACATTTTCCCCTAACATTGGAGTTCTCTTTTGTCTCCACGTTAACTACCACGTTAACTTAGTTAACGTGGCAAGTAACGTGAGCTATTGATGGCTTCGCAGGCGTTATTGGTGATCACTTTTCTCATTAACGTTGCAAGCTATTTACCATTCCACGTTAGTGTTCATGTTAACTAGATTAACGTGAGTACTAACATGATTCTTCCTTGCTTCCTTTGCCCTGAAATCAAGCAAATAAATTGCATCAAAGCTCTAGCCAAAGTCATGAGATTATGCATCGTCAATTTATCATGCAATTCTAGCAAAATCCTCATGAAATCATATGAAATTCACAATAGTTGCTTGAATCAAGGTGTAAGTGTATTTTCATCCAAAACTTGCCTTATTCACTAAGAAAATGCATGAAACTACCCTAAAATAGTAAAGAAAAGGTCAGTAAAACTGGCCTAGATGCCCTGGCATCACAACACCAAACTTAAAGCTTGCTTGTCCCTAAGCAAGTACTGAAACATAGGAAGAATGAAATGAAAGAACAAAAAGATAAAATAGAAGTAGAATTCCTGGTTTATGGGGTTTCATGCATAGCAACTTAGGTTCTTTCCCTTTTGGTTTCAAGCCTTTATCAATTCCTTGGTCACTTTCTTGATTGCATCCTTTGAGACTCCTTTCTTGTTGATCCTTCCTTCTTTTTTTGGCTAAGTGCTCTGTAAGAGGGCGGCTCTTTATGATAAGCTTTCAGCCAACACTCCCAAACCAGGCGGTTCAAGGTGCTAGGTGTTAAGACACCCCTAAGGACTTACCCCCTCAAGTCTTTTTCCCTCATACATACACACCACAGGCACATGGTTTGTTATTTTTCTTTCTTGAGACCTTGGTGTCCAGCACCTCTTTGGGTTACTAAGTGCTCTGTAGCAAATGTTACTCTTGATAGTGGACTTTCAGTTGATAATCCCGGATTAGTTAATCCAAGTTACCAAGTGATAAGGCACCCCTAAGAGCTTATTCATCCAAGTATATCCCTTGCACATAAACACCACATACACATGCCTCAATTTTGAAACCTTTGGTGCCTAGCATTGTTTCTTATTGTGTTTCTTTCTTTTTCACTTTTATTGCTCTTTCTCTTTTCTTATTGGGATCTTATTATTTAGTTAGTCTCAAGGGATGTGTTTCAAACATAGGACTTAGGATAGATAGTTGCTTTCTTTCCTTGTTTGGTGAACCAACTTAGCTTATTAATCATCCTACCACAAACATTCAGAATTCACTTCACAAAATAACTGCACTCTTATTCTTTTCATAACATTTTCTTTTTGATTAACTTAAAGGACAAGCATACAAGTAAGAAAGGTAAAAGTGAACACTCGAGACATTAAGCTCAATAACCATTAACCTAAGCAATGAAACTTAAATGCAGAATTGAAAATCCTAAAGCTACCATGGAAGCATGTTCTATTTCATACATGATTTTCCTTATTTAAAGCTTTGAAAAAGGTAAAACTAAGAAGGAACTTCACCGCCTTTCACTCATCCTTTACATCCTCATATTTTGTGATCCCTGGATGCAAAACAGGTAGTTGTCTGACTAGATACCCAAGTCTGGCTTGGGTATTCACATGATATCCAGTCTCACTCATGTAGACTCCTTCTAAAAATGCTCTGTATTCATCAAAAGGATTTGCCTGTTCTCTTTGTTTCCTATGCATCTCATGAATGTGTGCACCTTGATGTGCTTCGATGTTGATTAGCCTTTGGATGGCTTCTTATTGTTGATCTTGCTTCTAGTTCAAGTTATAGAAGGATTCACTCCATTGCTTCCCTTGTTCCAATTGCTGATCCATCAATTATTTTTGCCATTTCCCTTACTGATTCATCCATCTAGAGAGTGATTCTTCTTGGCGGTCCATTAATTGCATTTGAAACTCCCTTTGTGCCCCTTGATTTTCCATGCATTGCCTAGATAAGGTATCAATAGCCTCTTGTAATTGGTGCATGCTTAAGGTGGCTGGGGTTTGCTCCTGTGGATGTTGTTCTTCTTTCGCTTGATGGGCTAGCCTCTTTCTTACACTTCGTGGAGGTAGTGGAGTTGCATTAGCATACATCCGACGATAAATGAGGGGAATGCCAACCTTTATCCACTCGAGGTTTTCATCCTCAAATATCACCTAGCCTGGTTACAAAGACGGAGAATAGTGCTGGGATAACCAAATCTTCCTCTAGAATCGTTATTCTCAGCAAGCTTCTGAATGCCTTGGGCTATGAGTTCATGAACCTTGATCTCTCCTCCCTTCATTAGGCATTACACCATCATTGCTCTCTTAAGGTTTATCTCTGAGTTGTTTCCGGCTGGGAGGATGGATCTCCTTGCAATTTCGAACCAACGTTTAGCCTCAGGGAGGAGATCTCCTTTTTTTTTTTATAAATTTGGGCTTCCTCTTGGTGCCGCTTTCCCAATCTGCTCTTTGCACACATATATCCTGCATAATCTGGTCATAATTGGGTTTGTTGTCCATTCTTGAGTGATAGCTCTCCTCTGCAAAGGGTATGCTTCGCAATTTCATCACTCTCATGATGGTCATGGGACTAAAATCCACCATGACTCCTCTCACGAAACTTGTATAGGATTCATCCGCCTTATCTTGTCTAACTGCATTTTCATAGAACTCTCTCACTAGAGTTGCGTTCACCCTTGTGATCGGATCCGTGAGGAGCTCCCATCGACGTTGCTCCACCTTCTTTGTGATTTTTGGACACTCAGTTCGTGTGACTTGAAAGCCTAGTTCATAAATGATTTCTTTGTCAGCCATCCACCCAAACTGGAGTGCATGATAAAAGGTTCTAAATCGCTTTTCATCAAAAGGAGGATGTTCTATGGGTTCCTTCCCCTTTCATCTCTTGGAGCTTGATGATGCCATGTAAGATGGTTGATGTGTTAGTTAATCTCAAGATGGCTAGGAGGGTGTATGTGAGACCTTTGGTGGAGGATGAAGTTTGTATGCCCGAAAGAAGGAAGTGGGAAGGGTGAGAATATGAAGTATGTACGGGGAGGTTGTGTGAAGGGGTTTATATAAGAAGATGGCAACTGATTGAAGAGTGTGAATTGATGGTGTTGTTTGATAGTGGACGGTTGGGGTTTTGGGACTGAATGAGCACAAGGATCACCTCCTTTATGAGGGTCTTGGTTCGGTCTCCAAAATTATCCACTCCCAATGTTGCATGGCAACACTTCCAAGGACATTCCCTATGAAGACAAATGCGAGATTCCCTTGTTATAGTGGTCGAATCTCCCTTCCTCAATTGTCCTATCAAGTACCATCAATGTCCTTTTTGATTCCCTATACACGAAGTGAAAGTGCAATCAGTTATTTGAAATTTTTGGTGGGAAACTTTAAAATATGAACTAGCTATATATATATATAATATATAGCGCTAGTGAAAAAAATAATATATATATATATATATATATATATATTATTATATATATATATTATTTTTTTCACTATCGCTATGATCTTCATGAAGACAAAACAACTGACTTCTTTAATACTCATATATGCATATTGGTGACACCAAACTTAGTTTGTAATCATGTGGTGTTTAAGGGTTTAATCAAGACTCTTAGCCCAAAATGACATAAGTTGTGTTCATGCCATCTTGATGTGCCTTGAACACCAAACTTGTTGTTCACTATATGTTGCATATAAGAGTTCTGTTAAATGTTTATCAAAGTTTTTTTGAAATTCATGACCTTACTTTATTAACTAACACTAAAGAATTTAAAAGAAGGGATAAGAATCATGGGTTACCTCCCATGAAGCGCTTCTTTAATGTCATTAGCTTGACGGTTGATCCTTGTCAAGGTGGCTGATAGTGCTTGAAGTCTTCTCCTCTTGCAGTGAAACTATGTCCATTGGCTTTGTTGATAAGCTCCATATGCTCTAAGGACAAGATTTTGTTGATGGTGTACACTGGAGGCAGCTGAGATGGAATAGTAGGGAGGTGAGGTGGTATAGATGGAAAGTATGTAGAGACCACTTCATCACCTGGCGAGAAATCTTCTGTAGGAATTTTCTTATTTTTCCATCCCCTTGGGACTTTTTTTCTTGCGTCCATGGAAACCAGCTTGTTCTTTGTGATTTCCTTTTTGAGAAGGGTTTTGTTGTCTATTTTATGTGATTTTTGTGGGTCTAGTTCCTTTTGTATTACACTTGGCTATTTCTCCTTCTGATTACATTGGTTGTTGACCATAGGAGTCCTTATGTGTGGTGCTTGTTCTTCCTTATTTGGCTCCTCCATCAGCTCATTGTCATCATGATCTGCTTCTTGTGAGAGGGTGAAAACGTTGAAAGTGAGCTGCTCGTCATGTATTCTCAGCACTAACTCTCCTCGCTCTACATCTATGAGTGCTCTAGCTGTGGCTAGGAATGGCCTTTCTAGAATGATGGGGTAAATAGAATTCTCATCCATTTTCAGGACAATAAAGTCTGTGGGAAGATAGTAGCTCCCAACCTTCACCAGCACATTTTCAACTACTCCTATTGCCTGTTTTTGAGTTTTGTCAGGCAATCTGATAATTACATCAGTAGGAGTTAGTTTATTGATTTGGAGCTTCTTCATGAGGGAGAGGGGCATTAAGTTGATGCTTGCTCCCAAGTCAGAAAGCCCTTTGTCAATCTATGTTTCGCCTATAGCACAAGGAATATGGAAACTTCCTGGATCCTTCTTCTTTCTGGGTGGCCCTGGTTGAATAAGAGCACTGCAATCCCTGTTCATCTTTATTGTCTGTCCACCCTTCAATGGACTTTTTCTGGCTAGTAGCTCCTTTATATACTTGATGTAGAAAGGCATTTGCTGGAGGGCCTTAATGAATGGTATATTTACATCAAGAGATGCAAAAATATCAAGGAACTTTGAATACATTCTCCCTGCTACACCACCTTTAAGCCTTTGGGGAAAAGGTGCATATAGGTTCAATACCTCCTTCTTCTTTAGCTCTTCCTTGAGTATGGGTTGAAGTGCATGGCTTATTTCTTCCTGGTTTTCCTTTTGATTATCATGGAGGTGTTCTACTCCATTCATACTCCTCTCATCACTTGTGGTTATCATCTGACATTCCTCCCACCTTACTTTCTTTGTTTCTCCCCTTGGATTCTTCTTTGTGTCACTGGGAAATCCATCAGTGGGTTTGGGAATTTGTTGAGATAGATACCCTACTTGGGACTCCAATCTCTTGATGTTTTCACCTTGGTTTTTGATATTGGCTCGCACTTCTTCCTTAAACACCTTATTGTCTTGGACTTCTCTGCATAAGGTTTCAAGTAGAGCCTCAATCTTTGAGAGTCTATCATCTGTTAGTGATGGTGGGTTGAGATTAGGTGGTTGAGAAGGTTGGTTAGGTGGGTGTTGATAGGATCTTTGTGAGGTGTGTTGGTGAGTTTTATTGTTGTTGGAGTTGAGGTTGTGGCGTCTCTGATCTTGACCTTGGTCTTGTTGATTTCCCCAGCCAAAGTTGGGGTGATTTCTCCATCCAGAGTTGTATGTTTTGGAGTATGGATCATAGATTTGTCTAGGTAAGTTTCCAACATAGTTGGCTTGCTCCCAGTCACCTTCTTCTTCTATATTCACTCCTTCTTGAGCTGGTGATGAAGTGATGACTGCTGCAACTTGGTTTTCCTCCACCTTCTTAGTGAGATCTGCTAGCTGCTTGGTGATCATCTTATTTTGAGCTAACAATGCATCCATGTGGTTCAGCTCCATTACTGCTCTGGTGTTACTTCTTTCAAAGGCATAGAAGTAGTCGTTCTTAGCAACTGTTTCAATGACATCTATGGCTTCTTCAATGGTTTTCTTCTTGTTTAGAGAGCCTCCTAATGAATGATCTACGGCCTTCTTTGACTCATAGGAAAGACCTTTATAGAAAATGTGAAGTTGAACCCATTCATTGAACATATCTGGTGGGCATCTTCTTGTTAAGTCCTTGAACCTCTCCTATGCTTCATAGAGAGTCTCACCATCTTGTTGCCTGAAAGTCTGCACCTCAGCTCTTAGCCAGTTGATTCTTTGAGGAGGGTAAAATCTTAGCAAAAAATTTGTTCACCACATCTTCCCAATTTGTTAAGCTCTCATTTGGGAAGGATTCAAGCCATTTGGATGCCTTGTCCCTGAGTGAAAAAGGAAATAAGAGCAGCCTATAGACATCCGGGTAGACTCCGTTAGACTTCACAGTGTCACAAATTCTCAGGAAGGTGGTTAGGTGTTGATTGGGGTCTTCTTGAGCACTTCCTCCAAATGAACAATTGTTCTGAACAAGGGTGATGAGCTGGGGTTTTAGTTCAAAGTTGTTGGCATGTATGGTGGGCTTCTGGATGCTACTTCCATATTTTCCTGGATTAGGATTAATGTAGGAGCCTAGAACTCTCCTTTCTTGCCCAGCACGGTTTGCAGGGCCTTCTCTAGCATGGTTGTGAGCTTCTTCTACATGATTATTTTCCAAATTCTCTTCCATGTTGGGTTCAAAGTACTCTTCCTCTTCCTCAACACCAACAATTCCTTTCCCTTTTGCTTCCCTCCTTAGTCTCCAGAGGGTCCTTTCAGGTTCTGAATCGAAGGAAGTTGAAGCTCCCTTTCTTCTCCCTGTCATGCAACAGAAAAAACTCACACCAAGAGATAAAATGAAGAGATTATTCTTGTTAGAGTGATTGTTAGTGTGAGTGATGCAAATTATCAAACAGTTAGTGGGTTAGTGAGCAGAATTATAATTAACAAAAAAAAGAAAGAAAAACAAAGAGGGTGAAGGGGATGAGGAAGAAACTAACAAACTGAAGGTAATCGACCAAATCAAATAACAAATAAAGAAAAAGAAAAATGCTCAATCTAGTGATCTTTCAACTTAATCATTATTGATTCAAAATCAATCCCCGGCAACGGCGCCATAAACTTGATGCATGAAAACTTGTCTCTCAATAAATTTCCCTTCGGCAGGTATACCGAATTGTCGTCAAGTAAAAACTCACAATAGAGTGAGGTCGAATCCCACAAGGATTGATTGGTCAAGCAATTTTAATTGGAAGATTATGCTAGTTGAGCTAAACAGGATCTAGTTGAGAATTGTAGAAAATTAAATGGCAGGAAAGTAAATAATAGAAAATAAATTGCAGAATCTTAAATGGGGATTTGGGACAATGAGCATGAAAATAAATGACAGAAAGTAAAGAGAATGGTTAAGATCAGAAATGGGGAAATCATTGGATTCAAGAGATGTTGCATTCTCCGGATCAAGTTCATTCTCATCTCTTCCTCAATCAATGCATTCATTGATCTCCTTGGCAATCTTAAGTGATTGGATCCCAACTCCTTGGCAATCCAATCTCTCTAAGCTTGAACAATTGCCCAATTCCTTGATTTAATTGCTCATGGGAAGAGATGAAGTGTGGTCACTGATTATACCACATGTATTTCCAAATCAAAGTGTTGGGAGGATTACATGTCACTATATCTGCCCAAACCCCAATTTGGTCCAACATGAGAAAGCATTTCTAGCATGATCTCCTCATCCCTTTTCCAAGGCTCAGAGGAGATCGAATTATGGAAAGTTTCTTTCCCAAGATAACAATCCAATTAGATGAAGATCAAAAGCTTTCTAGTAAGATCAAGAGAAAAGAAAGAAGAAGAAGAATGAAAACTATAATTGATCCATCAAATTACAACAGAGCACCCTAACCCAATGAAAGGGGTTTAGTTGTTCATAGCTCTAGAAATCAAAAATGGCAGAAAAGAAGAATCCATGCTAAAAGTACAGAAAAGTAAATATACAGAAGTAGTACTCCAAAGTGCCCTTAGCTTCTCTATAGTTCAAAACTACTCCTATATATACTACTCCTCTTAATCTTCTAGTGAGTTCTTCAAGTCTTAGATGTGGGCTCTGGATCTTGAGTTGAAGCAATTCTAATCTTTAGTGGGCCCAGCTTGCAGAGAAGTATGAATTAGGCATGGGCGTTAGTGAGATTAACGTTAAGTGACATTGTGGGTTCGAGAATGTTAGTGGTAATCACTTTTTCTACTAACGTTCCATGCTTAAATACCTCACGTTAACTCCAACTTTAGTGGCACTAACGTGACCACTAACGTTGCCTTCTAAATCTTTGCTAACGTTATTGGGACTCACTTTTCCCAATAAAGTTGGCTTATACCCCTTTCGCAAGCGTTATTGGGACTCACCTTTCCCAATAACGTTGCTATGTGCCTTTTGTCCCTATGTTAGAGTTCACGTTAGTGTAACTAACGTGGCTCTTAACGTGGGTATGCTTCAACTTCGAGAGCGTTAGTGACACTTACCTTTGTCACTAACGCTCCAAATGCCCCTACTCTCCACGTTAGAGCTCACGTTAACTAAGTTAACGTTACTCTTAACGTAGTAGAGAATGCCATCTTCCAACGTTAGTGACAAAAGTGAGTGTCACTAACGTTGGTCATCAATCCTCAACTCCACGTTAACTCTCACGTTAGTGGTCTTAACATGACCACTAACGTAGGCAATGCTAGTTGATCCAATGTTAGTGACAAAGGTGAATGTCACTAACGTTGGCATTGTTCTTCTCTTCCACGTTAGAGTTCACGTTAACTATGTTAACGTGACTCTTAACGTGGCTCATTGCCAAGTTTTGGATTGTTAGTGGTGTCCACTTTTACCACTAACGTTGGAGCAGAACGTTATTGGTGTTCACGTTTTCCCCTAACATTGGAGTTCTCTTTTTCTCTCCACGTTAACTACCATGTTAACTTAGTTAACGTGGCAAGTAACGTAAGCTATTGATGGCGTCGCAGGCATTATTGGTGATCACTTTTCTCATTAACGTTGCAAGCTGTTTACCATTCCACGTTAGTGTTCATGTTAACTAGATTAACGTGAGTACTAACGTGGTTCTTCCTTTCTTCCTTTGTCCTGAAATCAAGCAAATAAAGTGCATTAAAGCTCTAGCCGAAGTCATGAGATTATGCATCATCAATTTATCATGCAATTCTAGCAAAATCCTCATGAAATCATATAATATTCACAATAGTTGCTTGAATCAAGGTGTAAGTGTATTTTCATCCAAAACTTACCTTAGTCACTAAGAAAATGCATGAAACTACCCTAAAACAGTAAAGAAATGGTTAGTAAAACTAGCCTAGATGCCCTGGTATCACATACCAACAGCCACTCTAACAAGAATAATCTCTTCATTTTACTTCTTGTTGTGTGCTCTGTTAGTTGTATGACAGGGAGAAGAAGCGGAGCTTCAACTTCCTTTGATTCGGAACCTGAGAGGACCTTCCTTAGATTAAGGAGGGAAGCAAGAGGGAAAAGAGTTGTTGGTGCTGAGGAAGAAGAAGAATACTTTAAAACAAACATGGAGGAGAACATGGAAAATAACCATGAAGGAGAAGCTCACAACCATGCCATAGAGGGCCATGTGAATCATTTTAGGCAAGAGAGAAGAGTTCTAGGCTCTTACATCAATCCAAAACCAGGAAATTATGGAAGTAGTATCCAGAAGCCAACCATACATGCCAATAACTTTGAATTAAAACCCCAGCTCATCACCCTTGTTCAGAACAATTGTTCATTCGGAGGGAGTGCTCAATAAGACCCCAATCAACATCTAACCACCTTCCTAAGAATTTGTGACACTGTGAAGTCTAATGGTGATCATTCGGATGTCTATAGACTACTTTTGTTCCCTTTTTCACTCAGGGACAAAGCATCTAAATGGCTCGAGGAGTGATGGAGCTGAACCATATGGATGCACTGCTAGCTCAAAATAAGATGATCACCAAGCACTTAGCTGACCTTACCAAGAAGGTGGAAGAGAACCAAGTTGCAGCAGTCATCACTTCAGCACCAGCTCAAGAAGGAGTGAATGCAGGAGAAGAAGGTGACTGGGAGCAAGCCAATTATATGGAAAACTCACCCAGGAAGACCCGTTATCCATACTCCAAAACATACAATTCTGGTTGGAGAAACCACCCTAATTTTGGGTGGAGAAATCAATAAGACCAAGGCCAAGACCAGAGATGCCACAACCACA
Source organism: Arachis hypogaea (assembly GCF_003086295.3). Taxonomy (NCBI): domain Eukaryota; kingdom Viridiplantae; phylum Streptophyta; class Magnoliopsida; order Fabales; family Fabaceae; genus Arachis; species Arachis hypogaea. The sequence goes on from NC_092036.1 coordinate 72,159,144, forward strand.
ATCCCAACAACAATGGAACTCACCAAAACCCTCATAGAGATCATATAACATCCACGTAATCACCCTTCTCAATCTCCTAACCTCAACCCACCATCACCAACCAAAGATAGACTCTCCAGAATTGAGACTTTACTTGAAGTCTAAGCCAATAGAATGTTCAAGGATGAAGTGCGAGCCAATATCAAAAACCAAGGAGACACCATCAAAAGGCTGGAGTCTCAAGTGGGGTATCTATCTCAACAATTTCCCAAACCTACTGATGGTTTTCCAAGTGACACAGCGAAGAACCCAAGAGGAAAAGCAAAGAAAGTAAGATGGAAGGAATGCAAAATGATCACTCTAAGTGATGAGAGGAGTGTGGAAGAAGCATGCACACAAACAGAACACTTCCAAGACAATCCAAAGGAAAAGCAGGAAGAGAGAAATCAAGAGGAGCTAAAAAAAGAAGAGACTCTGAACCCATATGCACTTTTTCCCCAAAGGCTCAAGGGTGGTGTAGCAAGGAGAGTATATTCAAGGTTCCTCGACTTGTTTGCATCCCTTCATGTGAACATACCGTTCATTAAGGCTCTGCAGCAGATGCGTTCATACATCAAGTATATAAAGGAGCTGCTGACCAAGAAAAAAAAGTTCACTGAAGGGTGGGCAAACAATAGTGATGAATAAGGAGTGCAATGATCTCATTCAAACAGAGCCACCTACAATGAAGAAGGACCTAGGGAGTTTTCACATCCCCTGTGCTATATGAGAAGCAATGATTGATAAGGGACTCTGTGATCTGGGAGCAAGCATCAGTTTAATGCCTCTATCCCTCAGGAAAAAGCTCCAAATCAATGAGCTAACACCCACGGACGTAATCATCAAACTGGCCGACAAAACTCAAAAATAGGCAATAGGAGTGGTTGAAAACGTGCTAGTGAAGGTTGGGAACTACTTCCTCCATACAGACTTTGTTATCTTGGAGATGGAAGAGAATCACATCCATCCCATCATCCTTGGGAGACCATTCTTAGCCACAGCCAGAACACTTATAGATTTGGAGCGAGGAGAACTAATATTGAGGATACATGATGAACAACTCACCTTCAATGTCTTCAAACCCTCACAAGAAGCAAATCATGATAACAAAGAATCAAGGGAAGAGCACAATAAGGAACTGATGGAAGGGATAAGCACGAGAGCACAAGCATCACACTTGAGAATCCCTATGGTTGACAAGCAATGTGTTCAGAAGGAACAACGGCCAAGTGTAACCCAAGAGGAGTTAGACCCACCAGAGTCACATGAGACAAGCAACAAAACCATCCTAAAAGAAGGAACCACAAGGGGCAAAGTAACATCGAGGGAAACAAGGAAAAAGGCCCCAAGGGGATGGAGGAACAAGAAGATCCCTACAGAGGATTTTTCTCCAGGAGATGAAGTGGTCTCTGCTTATATTCCACCTATCCCACCTCATCTCCCCATCATCCCATCTCAGCTACCTCAAGTGTATACCATCAGCAAAATTCTGTCCTTAGAACATGTGGAGATTCTTAACAAAGCCAATGGAGATAGATTCACTGCAAGAGGGGAAGATTTGAAGCACCACCAACCACCCTGACAAAGGCCAAACGTCAAGCTAATGACGTTAAAGAAGCGCTTCATGGGAGGAAACCCATGTTTTATATCCGTTCCTTTTAATCTTTAATAGTAGTTAATAAAGCAAGGTTCATGAATTCTAAACCAACTTTGACAAGCACTTGTAAGAACCTCTACATGCAGCATATGGTGAATGACAAGTTTGGTGTTCAAGGCACACTGAGAGAGCTTGAACACAATTCATATTATGTCAACCTTAGAGCCTTAATCAAATTAATTTTTTTACCACATTATCACAAAATAAGTTTGGTGTCACCAACGTTTCATGCATGAGCACTTGAGTGGTCGGTTAGTTTGCACTCATGAACGGCTCTTAGTTAGCCAAAAGCAAAAAAAAAGGGGTGGCTAGCCTCCAAAATTTATTTTACCGCCACAATTCAAACTAATTTCTATTCTCTTTTGTCTTGCAAGGATATTGAAGGGAATGTTGGAAGAAATTGAAGAGACAACCAATTGAAGGGGGGTCGGCCACTTCACCAAAGGAACTACATACTTGTCTTCAAGGAGAATACCTTGGGAAGTGTTGCCATGCAACATTGGGAGTAGGATAGCCTTGGAGATCGAACCAATCAATTCATACAAGAAGTGATCCTTATGCCCATCCAATGCCAAACCCCAACTGTCCACCATTGGATTTCTCTATCAATCCACACCCTTCAAGTCTCATCATCCTCCTATATAACAACCCCTCACTCTAAACCTTTCCTTATACAACTATCCGTCCAATCCATCTCTCTCTTCTTTCTTTCGAAACACAATCCTCTAAGCTACACCATATCTAAACCCGATCGACTTCTAGAATCAATCCATACACCTCAATACCTTCACATATCAACTCCTACTCATTGTATCATCAAGCTCCAAGAGGCGAAAGGGGAAGGAACCGGTGGAGAGCATCCCTTTCGATGAAAGAAGATTCAAGACCGCCTTCTATGAGCTCCAATTTGAATGGATAAAACACAAGAAAATACTGCCAGAGTTGACATTCCAGTTTAATGAGGATGAGTGCCCATAGATTAGAGAAAAGATTGAACAGAGGGGTCGACAAAAGCTCATGAACCTAGAAACAAAGATAAATGCAAACCTCATCAAGGAGCTCTATGCCAATGTGGCCAGAGAAGACAATACCAGGGCTCCTACCTTCAAAAGCTATCTGAGAGGAATAGAAGTGGACTTCAGCCCCAATGCTATAACAAGGACTCTTCAGCTGAGATCACCACATTTTTATGAGCTCAGTTATCAAGTAAGAATAAGTAATGGCCCCGACAATGATGAACTTGAAGAAATTGTGAATGATATGTGCGTTATAGGATCTGATTGGGAAAGGTACTCGGATAGAAGACCACAGTTTGTTAGGAGAGGAGACCTCATCTCAGAAGCCAAGGGATGGTTTGAGCTCGTGAGGAGATCTATCCTCCCAGCCGTAAACAATTTTGAGGTCAACATTGCTCGAGCTACCATGGTACATTACTTAATAAAGGGTGGAGGCATCAATGTTCAGCCGAGAAGAATGATCCGGGTGCTAGACTTTGGTATCCCAGCACCATCCTTAGACTATGTATGAAAGCCAAGGTGCTATTCAAAGATAACAATCCAAAATGGGTAAATCTTGGGAGATTAGTTATGCTCCAGTGTATAACTTATGTGGCACCTGCTCAACAACAAAGAAGGCCTCAAATAAGGAAGAGAACATCACAAGAAGAACCTCACCAAGAAGAACCTCATCAAGAAGAGTACTACGATCCAACTAACATAAACTTGAATCATATTCAGGGAGCCATTAAGGATCTAGCAAGGAGTTATATAGAGGGACAAGAACAACAACTACACGTTCAATCCCAAAGGATGGATCGTCAAAAAGAATAGCTCTCTAATTGGATGAATCAACAAAGGGAGTGGCAGAAACAACAAATGGATAGGAATGATGAAATTTGAGAAAAGGACAAAACTCATGCATGTACGGTTGTCCTAAGGAGAAAAGCAAGTCATATGTGCATGTTTGGAAAGCACAACGCTGCAGGAATCAGCACCTAGGAGGCCGAACCATGTGCCCAATGAAGGAGCAATCCTTGTCTTCATTCATGTTTACATGTAAGCCGTTCATTCCATGAATTTTCAATAAAGGCATGCTCAATCCTCACCCTTCATTGCTACATAACCGAACCACCAATGCCTTTCTCCAATAATGCCGTCCCGTGTATAAATTGGTAGCAACACCTCCTGAGTCCAAGTACCTTTGCTTTCATCATATAAGTCTTCCATAATATTTACATCATCCCTCTTATACCCAAATACATCACACAGTACCCAACTTCTTCTTCCTTTCGTCCTATGCCGTATCCTAAACAAAGGTTCATTATCCTTTCATCTTCCCTAATTCATGGCTTCATCAAGTTCCAAAAGAAGGAAAGGAAAGGAACCAGCTGGAGCCGAACCACCAACCTATGATGCCAGGGGATCCAAGCCACTTGAAGAGAATGGATTTCATACCTGAAGCCAAAGGTTGGTATGAGATAGTGAGAAGATCCATATTCCCTATTGTAAATACCTCAAAGGTTACAATAAAGAGAGCAATCCTGACATACTGCATACTCAAAGGAGGAGAAATCAATATCCCACAGCTCATAGCATATAGCATTCAAGAGATGGCTGAGGATACTTGTTCTGGGAGTTACCTGAAACTGTAGGTCGATCTCGGATGAGATCTTCTGTGTTGGTCGGAGCCGACGTGTCCGGCAGGTGCACGGCGGCCGGAGCTGGTGTGTCTGCCTTATTGGACTTGGTGGTGGTGCTGATCCTTCGTCCCCGGAGGGTGGGGGTACCTGCAAGTGACTCCGATGCTTAAGTTAGCAAGGGTATTAAGCAGGTATTGAGTAGAATCAGAGTATGAGTTATACCTGGGTGCTCCAGTGTATTTATAATGGTGAGATGTGGCCTCCTGTGGAAAAGATAAGTTAGTTATCTTATCTTATCTTTATCTTTAAGTGAGGTTATTTTTTTAAGGGAACCGCCTTTATCCCTGTAGGCTTTGGGCCGCCTTAGGATTTGGGCGTGTTCCTCTATTTGGGCCCTTTGTTTGGGCTTTCCTGTGACTTGGCCGAGCTCTTTGAGAAGAGGTCGGGTTGTCCTGACCTGAAGAGGTCGGTCATTTTGCCTGTAGAACATCCCGGGTCGGACAGCTCGACCCAGGGTATGAACAGTGCCCCTGCTTGAGCTCGGTCTTCTCTTTTTGAGGCCGAGTCCTTGACTTTGGTCCTTCTTCGGTGAAGCCGAACTCAAGCATTTTGTCAATTCCTTTGCAGCAGCTTTTGAATGTAGATCGTTTCCTCTAAAGGCGCGCGCTTTTATATTGGCGTTTTGGGAATGTGTGAGGGTTTAATGCTTTCCTTAATTTCGGCATTTAATTGCCCCATTTCCTTTTGACTCTTTATTTTGATTTTTGAAAGCCCAGAAACGGTTTCTCTTCTTTTGCCCTTTTCATAACTTCTCTTCTCCGTTCTCTCCGCTCTTCTAATTCTTGTTTTTGCGCCTCTCCTTTTCTCTGTGTTCGCGTCGTCGTTTTGGCATTTCTGGAGCTTCTGTTGTCGCCTGGAATTTTTACGTTTCTCCCTGCGACATTGCTCTTTGTTCGCGTTCTTTGTGAGAAGGTGTTCCCAGATTTCCATCTTCAGTTTCTTTGAAGCTCGCTGCCCTTTCCAGGTTGGTACTAGCTTTCTTGCTTCTTTCGTAGCTTCGTCTTTAGTTTTTTGGTGAAGTTCTGTTTTTGCATGTTTTGAAAGCCTTGAACCTTTTTGTGATCTTTGCTTTTGTTTCCTTCGCTGTAAACGTGTTTTTCTTTCTTTCATTCTTTTTTTTTGGCATTTTCGTCGAGGCTTTTCTAGGGTTTTGTTGCTTCTGACAGAGAATCTGCATCCGTTCCTTGTTTTTGGAGGTTTGCTTTTTGCCTGATCTTTGAAAAAAGGTTGTATCTTTAATGGTCTCTGCTTGTCGTTGTTTGATGTTTGGGATTGCTTGGCAGGCTTGTAATGATTTGCCATGTTTTTCTTTGGTGAAAGGCGTTTGTTGTTTTGAATCCTTTGTGAGAAATGCTAGGATGTAAGTTGTAGAGTATTTGTGGAAACCTTGCTTTGTTACTGCCTCCAAAGGATGCCCCAGGACTTTGGTTTGAGTCTTGGGGTTTTCCTTTTTGTGGTTTCATCGCCTGAGAAGTTTTGACCGAGTTGTTTTCTCCATGTCCGAGATGTTTGTAGTAACCCCTATCTTTTTTCTTACTTTGTAGGATTTAATTGGCCTCATGTCTTCTAGCAATAACATTGTAGAGATGTCTTCCAGAGTTCCCGAGGGGATGTCCGATTGGCTGGACTCCCTTGTTTTGTTGTGTGTTTCCGTTGTGGATGCTGAATTTTGCACAGAGCTGAGGAAGCGTCATAGGATTTGTGGGAACAATGCTCGCGAGGGGGATTACGAGCTTGTTGCTCCTGATTCTGATGAGAGGGTTTGCTTTCCAACTTCCATCGAGGGGGAGCGTCCTTTCTTTTATGCCTATGAATACTTTTTCAGCCAATTGAATGTTACTTTTCCTTTTACTGCTTTTGAAACCGACCTGTTGTGGTTGTGTAATATTGCTCCATCCCAGCTTCACCCCAATTCCTGGGGTTTTATTAAAATTTTTCAACTTCTCTGTCATGAACTAGATGTAACACCTTCCCAGAATCTGTTTCTTTACTTGTTTGTTTCTGCCAAGCCTGGTGGCTCTTCAAAAAAGAAAGCTTCTTGGGTTTCTTTTCGGTCCGCCCAGGGCCATAAAGTGTTTGCAATGTATGATGAGTCCTTTAAGGACTTCAAAAAACTACTTTTTTAAAGTTCGAGCTGTTGAGGGGGCCCGCCCCTTTTTTTCTTGATGAAAATGACGAGCCTGCTTTTCCTCTAGAGTGGCAAAAGAATGTAAGAGTGCCACGTTACACATGGGAAATGCTTAGTGAGGTTGAGCGGGCTTTTGTAGTTATTCTTGAAGATTTGTGGGGGAAGCCTCCCCATCTGGATACGAAGAGATTTTTGAATGATCCGTCCTTGGTTCGGCCTGCTTTGGGTATTTGTTTGTCTATTTGGCCCGACTTGCCTCTATATTTATTTCCTTTTTGTTCCTCTTTTGTAACTCTTTGTCGTGGTTGTTTTTGTGTTTGCAGAGATGTCTAAAAACAATGACTCCATGAAGGCCTTCAAGAAGGCGAAGAAGGCAACTGCTGCTCTGAACATCTCGGCCAAGGTGGCCGGCGAGAGATCTTCACAGGTCCCCTGAAGCCCCCTGTGCCGCGTTCCCTTGGGCCGAGGAAAGTAATTCCTACTCCCCAGTTTCATCAGGTCGATCCTCCTCAAACTTCTGCTGCTGCTTCTGGTGCCCCCCTTTGAAAAAGCAAAAAACATCCGAACCCTTTAACTTGGATGCTCCGGACTTTGATGCCATTGAATTTGTTGACCAGCAAATTGCCCCCTATGGTGGGCTTTCCATGGACGATGTGTCTCTTTTAAAGCATTTGTACTTTATTACCCAAAATAGTGTGAAGATGGCCCACATGGGTGCGGCTATTTTTCGAACAATTCAGGGGATTCCGGTTCATGCTACCAAATCTTTTATGGAGGAGGCCAAGTCAGAGTTTGATCGAATCAAGGGTCTGAAGGAGGAGTTGGAGGTGAAGTTGGCCAAGGTGGAGAAGGAACTGGAGGGTGAGAAGGCCAGCTCTATTGTCCTTGCCACTTCTCTGAAGCTGGCCGAAGACATGGCTTTGAAACATAAGGATAGCTATGTCTCGGCTTATAGGGAATTGATGCGTCTTCGGGAGGAGGTGGAGACAGTTCGGGCTAATTATAGTGAGCTTCAGGGTCACCTTGTGGGTAGCGTAACTGCTGCCTCCGAGAACCTGATGGAGCAGTTCTGGGTTGTTGCTCCTGATGCCGACTTGACTCTCATTAGCCTGGATAATGTTGTGAGAGATGGTAAGATTGTCCCTGATGACCAGGATGATGAAGAGACTGATCCTCCCCCAGTGCCTTCTCTTAAAGTGTCGACCTCCTCTGTTCCTCCCGTTACATCTGATCCGGATTGCTAGATTCTGAACCGAGATGATGGAACCGTAGATGCCGTGCCCCTTCAGACTCGTCCTCCTTCTCCTCATACTGATGCTGCCGGGAAAGCTCCCGATCTTTAGCTGATCTTTTTCTGGATATTTTATGTAAATAGCCCGATTTGTGGGCTTTTGAACTTTGTTTTGTTTGACGCCTCTAGTTGTCTTGCAACTCTTTTTGAAAAACAAAAGTAGCTTCTGAGGTTGATTTTGTGGTGATCTCTTGAAGCTTTTATCGTATTATGCATGATATCTGTTGAAATTTTGCTGTTCTGACCTCTTTAGGTTGTTTGCGTGCTTTATCGTTTGTAGCTCGGATCCTTTTGAGGTCGTGCCTGTGGGGGGTCCGACTTGTTTCTCGGTTTCCTCGCTCTTTGTTTGTATTTTTGGTGCCTTATGACAGTTTTCTTTATGTTGGTCACCCTCAAAAGTTATTTTGTGATCCCCTTTTCTGGGCTTTTACTTGGTCTTTTTCAGGGATTATGTTGATAACTTTTTAGTGGTAGGAGTCCGACTTGGTTATGTCGGTCTCCTTTAAGTTATTTTTTGTAGTCCTCTTTTTTGGATCTTTGTCAGATCTCTTTCAGGGACTACTTGTATAACTTTTTTAATGGTAGGAGTCCGACTTGGTTATGTCAGTCTCCTTTAAGTTATTTTTCGTAGTCCTCTTTTTGGATCTTTGTCAGATCTCTTTCAGGGACTACTTGTATAACTTTTCTAATGGTAGGAGTCCGACTTGGTTATGTCGGTCTCCTTTAAGTTATTTTTCGTAGTCCTCTTTTTTGGATCTTTGTCAGATCTCTTTCAGGGACTACTTGTATAACTTTTTAGTTTTGGGCTGACTTTGTTATGTCAGGCCCTTCTAAGTTAAAGTAATCCTCTGTAATAGGGTTGGCCAGACCTCTTTCCAGGGTTTACTTATAACTTGGGTTGACTTGGTCCGATTTCTGAACATCGGCCAGTCTTTTAAGTTATTATATTAGCTATCCGTAAGACCTCGTCAGGTTCTTTTTTTAGATTGCTTTCGATAACTTCTTACATTATTCTGTGTTCATCTTTGCCGATTTGTAGAAAATGGTTGGCGTCTTTAGATCGTCTTTTGGGTGAATCGCGTTTTCACCTTTATCGGACGATTGTCTTTATCGTGGTCGCGCAGTGAATTTGTTTTTCACTTTCTGCCGACCTGTTGATTTATAATCGGATGATGAATACTTCAGATTAATGCATCTTGAAATCTTGTAGAATATCTAAATAATCTTTATTCAAAGGAAAAAATGCAAATATATACATGTGGGAATTTCCTTGTCCCTTTAAGTCGGGTACGATCTAGGTCTCGATATGGTGCCTCATTAAAAAACTTTTTCAGGAAAAATAGCGCATCCATTTAGTGAGATCTTTTACCTTTTCTAACTGTAGTACCTTCTTAGGTTGCAGGCGTGCCATGATCGGGGAAGCTCTCGTCCATCAAGCTCGGACAGTCTGTAGTAGCCCTTCCCCAGTACTTCAATGATTCGGTAGGGTCCTTTCCAGTTTGCTGCCAGCTTTCCTTCTCCGGGTCGAGTTGTTCCGATGTCATTTCTGATTAAGATGAGATCATTCTCTGCAAAACTTCTCGGCACTACCTTTTGATTATATCTGGAAGCCATTCGTCGCTTTAGGGCTTCTTCCCTGATCCGAGCTCTTTCTTGGATTTCGGGTAACAAGTCGAGCTCTTCTCTCTGAAGTTGGGAGTTTGCTTGTTCATTGTAGTGGACTATTCGGGGAGATCCTTCTTCGATTTCTATTGGAATCATTGCCTCCACTCCGTATGCTAGTCGGAATGGTGATTCGTTTGTAGTGGAATGAGGGGTTGTTCGATATGCCCATAAGACCTGTGGAAGTTCCTCGGCCCAAGCTCCCTTTGCTTCTTGTAGCCTCCGCTTTAATCCGGCCAATATAACTTTGTTGGCCGCTTCGGCTTGTCCATTGGCTTGGGGATGTTCGACGGAGGTGAACTGGTGTTTTATGTTCAAGTCGGCCACCAGTTTTCTGAAGCCTGCCTCCGTAAATTGGGTACCGTTGTCCGTGGTGATGGAGTATGGTACCCCGAACCTCGTAATAATATTCCTATATAGGAATTTTCGACTTCTTTGAGCGGTGGCGTTGGCCAGGGGTTCTGCCTCGATCCATTTTGTGAAATAGTCTACTCCTACTATGAGGAATTTTACTTGTCCCGATCCCTGTGGGAAGGGTCCGAGAAGGTCGAGTCCCCATTTCGCAAATGGCCAGGGTGAGGTCACGCTGATGAGCTTTTTTGGTGGGGCGATGTGAAAGTTGGCATGCTTCTGGCATGGTGGACATGTCCTTACAAATTCTGTAGCCTCCGTTTGTAGAGTTGGCCAATAGAATCCCGCCCGGAGTATCTTTTTGGTGAGAGCTTGCGCTCCGAGATGATTACCACAAATACCGCTGTGTACTTCCTCCAAGACTTCCTTTGTGTTGGAAGTTGGTACGCATTTTAGTAAAGGTGTTGATATCCCTCTTTTATACAGCGTGTTGTTTATGATGGTGTAGTACTGTGCCTCCCTTTTCAGCCTCTTTGCCTCCTTTTCATCTGTAGGGAGTTCTTCTGTTTTGAGGTAGTTTATTATGGGGGTCATCCATCCTTGATCCCGACCTATTATGGCTAGGATTCTTTCTTCTTCCGCTATTGACGGGTTCTGTAGTACCTCCTGGATGAGGCTTCTGTTGTTGCCCCCTGGTTTGGTGCTGGCTAATTTTGAAAGGGCGTCAGCTCGGGCATTTTGCTCACGAGGTATATGGTGGATCCTATATTCCCCGAGTTGTCCGAGCTGTTCTTTGGTTTTATCCAAATATTTGTTCATGGTCGGATCTTTGGCTTGGTAGCTTCCTGTTATTTGTGAGGTGATGACTTGTGAGTCACTGTAGATGTTGAGTTTCCGAGCTCCAACCTCCCTAGCCAGCTTCAGACCAGCTAGTAGTGCTTCGTATTCTGCCTGGTTGTTTGAGGCCGGGAATCCGAATTTAAGGGAGAGCTCAAGTTGAGTTCCTTGGTTGCTTTCAATTATCACACCCGCACCGCTTCCTGATTAATTCGAAGATCCGTCCACGTATATGTTCCATTCTATGGGGATTTCCGGGATATCTGTAAATTCTGCGATGAAGTCGGCCAGGTGTTGTGATTTGATTGCTATACGTGCCTCGTATTGGAGGTCGAATTCGGATAACTCGATTGCCCATTGTAGGATTCTTCCTACTAGATCTGTTTTCTGCAATATCCCGTTTATGGGTTGGTTGGTTCGAACTTTAATGGTATGCGCTTGGAAATATGGGTGAAGGCGCCGGGATGTGAGGATCAGAGCGTAGGCAAACTTTTCTATTTTCTGGTAGTTCAGCTCGGATCCCTGTAGTGCTTTACTAATGAAGTAGATGGGTTGTTGTCCTCTTTCGTCTTCTCGAATCAACGCTGAGGCTATTGCCCGACTTCCTACTGCGAGGTATAGTATGAGCGATTCTCCCTCTTGTGGTCGAGATAGGATAGGTGGTTGCCCCAAGAATTCTTTGAAGTCTTTGAAGGCTTGTTCACATTCCGCTGTCCATTCGAAGTTCTTTCCCTTCTTTAAGGTAACGTAGAAAGGAAGGGATCTTATCGCTGATCCTGCTAGGAATCTGGACAAGGCTGCCAACCTTCCATTGAGCTGTTGTACCTCTTTGACGCAGGTTGGGCTCTTCATGTTGAGTATGGCCTGGCATTTATCTGGATTTGCCTCGATTCCCCTTTGTGTGAGCATAAATCCTAAAAATTTACCTGCTTCTACTGCGAAGGTGCATTTAGCTGGGTTGAGTCGCATGCCGTGCTTCCTTATGGTATCGAATACTTGAATCAAATCGGTTATCAGTGTCTCTTCGCTTTGCGTCTTTATCAACATGTCATCCACGTAGACCTCCATGATTTTTCCGATGTGATCTGAGAATACTTTATTCATTAGCCTTTGATAAGTGGCTCATTGGTATCTGGTTGTACCCTGAGTATGCGTCCATGAATGAGAGATACTTGTATCCTGATGAAGCATCTACTAGAGCGTCAATGCTTGGGAGTGGGTAGGGGTCTTTTGGGCAGGCTTTGTTGAGATCGGTGTAGTCGGTGCACATTCGCCACTTCCCATTTGACTTTTTCACCAAGACGACGTTTGCTAGCCATAGTGGATATTTGACTTCCCTTATGAACCCGGCCTCAAGTAGTGCTTGTACTTGTTCTTCTACAGCCTGAGCTCGTTCTGGTCTAAGTTTTCTTCGTCTTTGTTGTACCGGCCGGGATCCCGGATAGACTGCCAATTTGTGGCTCATCAGTTCGGGATCAATACCTGGCATGTCGGCGGCTTTCCATGCGAAGAGGTCAACATTATCTCGTAGGAACCGTATTAGTGATTCCTTTATGTCTCCTTTTAGGATCGTGCCAATATTAGTTGTTTTGTCCGAGGTGTTTCCGATCTGGATTCTTTCTACTTCTCCTTCGGGTTGTGGTCGGAGTTCTTCTCGCCTCTGAACTTCACCGAGCTCAATTGTGTGGAACTCTCCTCCTTCACCTCGGAGGTTTAGGCTTTCGTTATAACAGCGACGTGCCATCTTTTGATCTGCCTTTATTGTAGCTATCCCTTCCGCAGTTGGGAATTTCATACATAGATGTGGGGTTGAAACTATTGCACCGAGTTGATTTAACGTTGTCCGACCTATTAAGGCATTGTAGGCTGAGCTTACGTCGACCACGATGTAGTCTAACTTGAGTGTTATGGATTGGTTCCCCTTTTCGAAGGTTGTATGCAGCGATACGTATCCCAGTGGTTGAACTGGGACATCTCCCAGTCCGAACAGACTGTTTGGATATGCTCTTAGCTCTTTTTCTTCTAGGCCGAGTTTGTCGAAGGCAGCCTTTAATAAGATGTCGGTAGAGCTTCCCTGGTCGATTAGTGTGCGGTGGAGGTTGGCGTTTGCCAATATGATTGTGATGACCATGGGGTCGTCATGTCCCGAGATGATTCCGGATGCATCTTCTTTAGTAAACGTGATTGCCGGGATGTCTGGCGTCTCTTTCTGTCCTTCGATATGGTATACCTCTTTGAGGTGTCGTTTGCGGGATGATTTGGAGATTCCTCCCCCAGCAAATCCGCCGTGTATCACGTGGACATGTCTTTCTGGTGTACGAGGTGATCGTTCGGATCGTCCGACGTCCTCATCCCTCCTTCTTTTCCTTGGTTCTTCGTCCCGGTTGGCCAAGAACCGATCTAACTTTCCTTCTCGTACTAATTTTTCTATGACGTTTTTTAAGTCGAAACATTCGTTGGTGGAATGCCCTCGAAGTCGGTGATATTCACAGTACTCATTCCGATTTCCCCCTCCTCTTTTGCCTTTAAGTGGCCGAGCTGGAGGGATTTTTTCCGTATGGCAGACTTCTTTATAAACGTCTACCAAGGATACCCTAAGAGGGGTGTAGTTGTGATATTTCTTGATTTTCTATCCGGAGCGATCTTCCTTTTTCTTGGATTCTTTGTCTCGGTAGGCAGAACCGGACCTTGAGGCTTCGCCAAGTCGAGAATTTTCCTCCATGTTAATGTACTTCTGCGCTCGCTCTTGTACTTCATCTAGGGATGTCGGGTATCTTTTTGATATAGATTGGCTGAATGGTCCTTCTCGCAGGCCATTTATGAGGCCCATGATGGCAGCTTCTGTTGGTAGATTTTGTATGTCCATGCATGTTTTGTTGAATCTGTCCATGTAGTTGCGAAGACTTTCTCGGTCTCCTTGCTTGATCCCGAGTAAGCTGGGTGCGTGTTTGGTTTTGTCCTTTTGTATGGAGAATCAAGCCAGGAACTTTTTGGCCAGGTCATTGAAACTCGAGATGGATTTTGGAGGTAGGTTGTCGAACCATTTAATGGCTGTCTTGGTGAGAGTTGTTGGAAAGGCTTTGCAACGAACTGCATCTGAGGCATCGGTGAGGTACATTCTACTTCTGAAGTTGCTGAGATGATGGTTGGGGTCGGAGGTACCGTCATATAGAGTCATATCCGGAAGCTTGAAATCTTTCGGAATTTTGGTTTTCATAATTTCTCTGGTAAATGGATCTTGATCTTTCTGGGAACTATCCTCCGTGGATGGTTGAGTGGCTTTAGTTTTGAGATCAGCTTCGGGTTTTATAAGCTTATCTTCTAATTCTCGGCGTCGCCTTATTTCTCGACGTAGATCTTCTTCTTTTTCACGTCGATGTTGGGCTTCTTTCTCAAGCTGCTCCAATCGATTTTGAAGTGCTTCTATTACTCCTGGATTTGATGAATTTTTGTCTCCGTTGGTTTCTGGAGTATCTTTGAGTATCGTGTCCGCATTTTTATGCGGCGTTCTGTCTTCCAGACCTGAGTTGTGGTCATTGTCATGGTCATCCGCCATGTTAATGGGATTACTTCCAGGTTCCCCGGTAACGGCGCCAATGTTCCGGGAGTTACCTGAAACTGTAGGTCGATCTCGGATGAGATCTTCTGTGTTGGTCGGAGCCGACGTGTCCGGCAGGTGCACGATGGCCGGAGCTAGTGTGTCTGACTTGTTGGACTTGATGGTGGTGCTGATCCTTCGTCCCCGGAGGGTGGGGGGTACCTGCAAGGGACTCCGATGCTTAAGTTAGCAAGGGTATTAAGCAGGTATTGAGTAGAATCAGAGTATGAGTTATACCTGGGTGCTCCAGTGTATTTATAATGGTGAGATGTGGCCTCCTGTGGATAAGATAAGTTAGTTATCTTATCTTATCTTTATCTTTAAGTGAGGTTATTTTTTTAAGGGAACCGCCTTTATCCCTATAGGCTTTGGGCCGCCTTAGGATTTGGGCGTGTTCCTCTATTTGGGCCCTTTGTTTGGGCTTTCCTGTGACTTGGCCGAGCTCTTTGAGAAGAGGTCGGGTTGTCCTGACCTGAAGAGGTCGGTCGTTTTGCCTATAGAACATCCCGGGTTGGACATCTCGACCCAGGGTATGAACAATACTGGCAAGTCAAGTAGACTTGGTCACCCAAGTACTATTCTGAGGCTGTGCAATAGAGCAGGGGTACTCTTTGAGGATGCAGATACATATCAGGTAAAGGGAGGCAGAGGAATCACTAAGCAAAAAATGGACGGTACCACGGACACTGACATTCAGCAAGAGAGAAGATCCCAAGGAAGAAGAAGGATACCACAAATGGAGGAGGGACAAGCTTCTGGTGCAATGGACTTAAGCCAAATACAAAGAGCCATTGAAGAAATATCTCAACAATATATGAGAGCACATGAGCAGCAACAAGAATAATACTTGAGGCAACAAGAGCAGTACCTGAAGGATTGAGAGCAACAAGAGCACTGGCAGTAGCAAATGATGGAGAAGCAAGAATACTTCCATCTCAAGATTTTGGATCAACAGAGAGAATTTCAAGCAAGAACTTTTGATTGGCAAAGGGAACAAGCGGCACACTCTAAAGAATCATTTAATAGATTGTCCCTACAACAAGCCAAGCAAAAAGAGTACATCCAAAATCGTTATCAATGGAAGAACATATATCATACAATTGGAGAGCATAGGAACTTGAACAGGATGGAGTATGATATAGAAACTCAAGCAAAGTTAGACTATGTAGTCTGTGGCATGCCTATATTGAACCGAGAGATCAAGACATTTGTTCAATGCCAAGAATTGGTAGACCATCAGAGAGCGAAAGCCAAGAAAAATGCAGCACACATGCAACAAGGATTGAAGGATGCTAGGCTTTGGGATCAGGTAGACCACATTTGGGATCGTAGGTGCCCTGTTGAATAACCCCAAGAAACAAACAAGAAGCGGAAGAAGAAAAGGGAATCCAGCAAAGGAAAAGAGCACAACAACTAGAGATGGTAGAATGGTCCAAGGAGGTCGAGCCCCCACTTTGCGAATGGCCAGGGTGAAGTAATGCATATGAGCTCTTCGGGTGGCGCAATATGAAAGTTGGCATGCTTCTGGCATGGGGGGGCATGTTTTGACGAACTCTGTTGCTTTCTTTTGCAAGGTCGGCTAGTAAAAACCAGCTTGGAATAGCTTTTTGGAAAGAGCTCGTGCCCCGAAGTGGTTGTTGCACATGCCACCGTGGACTTCTTCTAGAACTTCCCTTGTTGTGGAGGTCGGGACGCATTTTAGGAGTGGTGTTGAGATCCGTCTCCTATATAGGACATCGTGCACTATGGTGTAGTATTGTGCTTCTCGTACTAGCCTTTTTGCCTCTTTTTTCTCTGCGGGGAGTGTTTCGGACTTAAGGTAGCTGATTATGGGAGTCATCCACCCTTGGTCCTGGTCTGATATGCTTAGGACCTTCTTTTCTTTCTTGGTTGACAGATTTGGTAGTGTTTCTTGGATGAGGCTTCTATTGTTGCCCCCTGGTTTGGTGTTGGCTAGTTTCGAAAGCGCATTAGCTTGGGTATTTTGTTCCCGGGGTCTATGTTAGATTTCATATCCCGTGAATTTTTTTAGATGTTCTCTGGTCTTGCCTATGTATTTCTTCATGGTAGGATCCTTGGCCTGGTAGCTCCCTTCTATTTGCGAGGTGACTACCTGTGAGTCGCTGAAAATGGTAACCTTTTGAGCTCCAACTCCCCTAGCCAACATCAAACCCACCAGCAGGGCTTCGTACTCGGCTTGGTTATTTGAGGCGGGAAACTCGAACTGTAAGGAGAGTTCGAGTTGGGTTCCCTGATTACTTTCTAGGATTAGCCCGGCTCCACTCCCAGTTTTGTTTGATGAGTCGTCAACGTAGAGGTTCCAGTTAATGGGGGTGCCTGGGGTATCGGTGTATTCTGCGACGAAGTCGGCCAGGTATTGAAACTTGATGGCTGTCCGAGCTTCATACTTAAGATCAAATTCGTACAACTCAACTGCCCATTGTAGGATTCTTTCAGCTAAGTCGGTTTTCTGTAGAATACTTTTTATAGGTTGGTTGGTTCGTATTTTGATGGTGTGGGCCTGAAAGTATGGTCAGAGTCGTCGGGAAGTGAGTATAAGGGCGTAGGTGAACTTCTCTATATTTTGGTAGTTTAGTTCAGCCCCTTGTAAAGCCTTACTGATAAAGTAGATGGGTGATTGTCCCAGGAATATTTCGAAGTCTTGGAAGGCTTGTTCACATTCTAGGGGCCATTCAAACCTCTTTCCTTTCCTTAGTATGGGTGATTGTCCCAGGAATGTTTTGAAATCTTGGAAGGCTTGTTCATGTTCTAGAGCTGCTAACCTTCCATTGAGCTGTTATACCTCTTTGGCGCAGGTTGGGCTTTTCATGCTGAGTATAGCCTGGCATTTATCCGGGTTTGCTTCAATCCCCCTCTAGGTGAGCATGAAGCCCAAGAATTTGCCAACTTCTACCACGAAAGTGCACTTTGCGGGATTAAGTCTCATCTAATGCTTTCTTATGGTGTCAAACACTTCGGCGAGGTCAGATAATAACGCTTCCTCTCTTTGTGTCTTTACCATCATGTCATCCACATAAACCTCCATCAGCTTTCTGATCTAATTGGAAAAACTTTGTTCATCAACCTCTGGTATATAGCCCCTGCATTCTTGAGTCTGAAGGGCATGACTACATAGCGGTAGTTTGCTCTTGGGGTTAGGTGATATGTAAAAAATTTAATTTCACGTATAACCGGCAAGTATACCGGGTCGCATCAAGTAGTAAAACTCACAAGAGTGAGGTCGATCCCACGAGGATTAAAGGATTAAGCAATCAATAGTTTATTGATTATTCTAGTTAGACAAGCACAATTGGGTGATAATCAAGCAAGAAATGTAAATAACATGAAATTAAATAAAAGAAATAAAGTGCAAGGAAGGTAAATAACGTAAAAGTAAAGTGCAAGAAAATAAAGTGCTATAAAGTAAAATTGCAAGGAATAGAAAGTAAAAGAAAGCAAAATGCAAGAAAGTAAATGACAGGAAGGTAAATAACTAGAAGTAAAACTAAAAGAAAAGCATTGAGATCAAGAGATATTGCATTCTCAGGATTAACCATTCACATCTCCTCTTCAATCAACAATTATTGATCTCTTGGCAAATCATAAGTAACAAAACCCCAATCTCTTGGTGATTTGATTTTCTCTTAACATAAACAATTGCCAATCTCTTGATCTAATTGGTCATGAGAAGAGATGAAGTTCAATTTCTGATTCAGAGGCCACACAACCCTCAAAACCTCAATTCAAAGTGGTTACATCTCACATACCAACTAAGAATGTATTGATCAAGAGGATTATGAGAGAAGAGCCTCAAACTGAATTCCATGATCCCTTTCTCAAGGCTCACATGTAATTCAAGTAGATCCAATCCCCCTCTCGGTAATAATTGGATCTATGAAGCACAAGGACCCTTTCTAAAGCAACAATAAAAGAAGAATTGAATATGAAGAATGAAATTAAATCAATCCATTGAATTACAATAGAGCTCTCTTTCCCAATGGAAAGAGTTAGTAATTCATAATTAAAATATTTTCAAAGTAAGAAAGAAATGAAAGAGAAGAAGAGTATGTGAAGGGAGAGTCCGAAGACCCCTCCACGTATGGTGTGTGAAGTGTGAAACTAAGGCCTATTTATATGCTAACCTAAATTACAAATTCAAATGAAACAAATTACAATAAAATGAAAATTAACTATTCTAGAAGATTGTTGTGGCCTTGATTGATTGAGATTTATTTGCTTTGCTTGCTTGAGGTTGGATGGACCTTGAAGTAATTTAATTGAACCAAAACCAAGCCCAAGTTGTCAACGTGTGTGTTATCTTCCTTGGGCTGAGACTTGGTGAGGGCGTTGCTAACTCAGGTTGGCAACGTGCTCCTCTGCTCCTTGGATTCAAGATCCTTGTTCTTGTTTTTGGGGATTAAAGATGCCTATTATTTTTGGTGGACATGCCTTTGTATTTTCAAGTTGGCAACGACTTCAGTTTCGGAGGCTCCAAATAAAGCCAGCCTTTGAAGCTTCAAAAGAATGTCAAACCCATACTATGATATATTGTTGGAAAGCTCTAAATGTCTACTTTCCAATACTGTTAAGAGTACATCATTTAAAGCTCTACAACTTAAGATATTTCCCATGGAAGGTGAAGAGGTCAGATGGCCTTACTACAGGTTGATACCATGTTCATCTATGCACTTTCGGGGCAAGTTTTCTCCCTTAAAATTAGTTTCCACCATGTAGTGCCATATATTTGTGGAAAGAACTTGATTTCTATTTTCCAATGCCACTAGAATCACCTCAATTGGAGCTTTGTAGCTCAAGTTATCCTTGTTTGAAAAAGATAAGGTTAGGCTGCCAAGAAAGCAAAAAAGTAGTGTTGCTAACTTTGCTTCCTAAATTGGCGATGTGTGTGTTGACTTCTAGGGCTGAAGCTTCTTATGAGGGCGTTGCCAACCTAGTTTTCAAGTTAGCAACGTGCTCTTCGTCCTCCTAGAGCTTGAATTTCACATTGGAGTTGGCAACTTGAGTTGCCAACGTGCTCCTCATCCTCCTGGATCTTGAATTCTATTTTGGAGTTGGCAACTTGAGTTGCCAACGTGCTTGTTATCATCATGGAGCTTGAATTCCATATTGGAGTTGGAAACTTGAGTTGCCAACGTGCTTCACATCCTTTATGGAGCTAAGAATTTGTATTGGAGTTGGCAACATGAGTTGGCAACGTGCTCTTCCTTCCCTGGAGCCAAGAATTCGTATTGGAGTTGGCAACTTGAGTTGGCAACTTGCTGTTGGAGTTGCTAACTTGAGTTGGCAACTTGCTCCAAGGCTTTCTTGCTCTATCACCTATCATTAACCAAAGAATTTGCCTCAAAGTTTTGCCATTCTATGCAACCAATTTCAAGAGATTTATTCATACTAATTCATTTATAAGTTCCTTGAATTATTTGCATGAATTTGGCCAACATTTACCTAGTTCTTGGTATTTTAATTCATGGAGGTAAAACTCATCAAAGTGCTTGTTTATTTCAAAGAAAATGAATGAAATTAAGCTAAAACTACTTGAACTAACTAAATAATATAGCAAAGATGCAAATGCATCACAACACCAAACTTAAACTTTGCTTGTCCTCAAGCAAATAAAGAATCATACAATGAAGTTTGACAAACCTAGGTGAGAAGAGTAGCAAGTTGATGTTCATGGTTAGCTAGTTTTCTATGCATGCAACAATCACAAAAGAAATTCAAATGATTGATGTTTATATCTAGCTCATTTTATGAAATCTTTTCTTTATGTTCCTTCCTTGAAACAAGCTTTTTATTTCCTCCTTAGCTTAGCTTCTTGAGTGCTTTGCACCATGAGTTGAAAAGCTACAACTTTAAATGCTTTGTTTTCAAGTATTACCACTTGATACATAAGCACCACATGCATTCAATTAGAGGATTTCTTTAAGCTCATTTGTTTCTTTTCTTTACTCTCTAATCGTTGATGCTCAGAGCCTTGAGCTTTGAGGGAGTGTTTTTGCACTTGAGTCTAGCCTTGACTCTAAATGTTTTGTTTTCAAGCTTTTTGCTTGATACATAAACACCACAAGTACTTGACAATTGAATTGTCATTGGTACTCAGAGCCTTCACCTTTCTCATTCTTTCACTTTTTTATTTTCTTACCTTAGTTACATTTTCTTCTTCAAGGTTTTGATGATTTCAAAAATTTCATAAAATGTCCTAGAAAAAAACTTTATTTACATAAATTCAAATGCAACTGAGCAACAATTTAATCATACTAGCCTCCCAATACATAAATTCATATAGCTCATGCTAGCTTCTTTTTTAATTACCTTGTTTGTTTATGATCATGATTGCTTAATTACTTTGACTCACAAAAGTTATAATGTCATAGCAATATGTTACAATTCAAAATTCAAGCTATGCTTATTCACAAGGAGCAAGCACACATGCATATAAAGGAATAAAAGACAATCATGCAATTTAAAGTACTAGAAACAAATATGAGGAAAAGGAACTTTACCACCTTGTAGTTTGTCTTCATTGTTGTTGTTACTTTCCTCTTATTCTTCCCCTTCCCACACCAAACTTAGAATGATTGATTGTCCTCAAGCAACAAATAAAACAGTGGTGATGGGGTTTATAATGGGTCATGAGTGTCTTACACGTGTGAGTAATGCATGTGCTTAAGCAAGCAAAATTAAGGATACAATAAAGGCACAAAAAAGAAAAAAGAGACAATGTGATTTCATTTATAAGTGGTGTGCTTGGTACTTGTATGAAAGGTAAGTGGCACACCAAACTTAGTGTGACACTTTCACTTGGAATTGATGCAAGTATCCAATAGAGATTGTAAACAAATTTTTTTGCATAACAACACCAAACTAAGAATGCAATCATATGCCAACTTATTTGAAAATATACTAAGCAAAGAAAAGAAATGTTACCTACGGTTGGATTGCCTCCCAACAAGCGCTAGTTTAATATCATTAGCTTGACATGTTGTTCTCAACTTTCTTCCTCTTCTTCCAGTTTGTTAAGAGGAATGACCTCAATGGGAGAGAAGAGCAAGTTGATGTCCCCTCTTTTGGCCTCTTCCCAAAAAGCTTTATTTTTTTATTTGCTTAATTTGCTTTGCTTGTAGGGGCAGCAATGGTTGGATTGCTTGTGGTTGACCTTTTCTTCTTCATAGATGTGGTCCCTTGTCTTTTGGTCACAACCCTTCTTTCAGTGCCTTTGTTAGTTGCCTTCACTTCTTTGACATCAAGACTTGGTTCTTGTGTGATTGTTGGAGTATCCGCTTCATCAAAAACCTCTTGAGTTAGTGGTTCAATGCATTCTTCTTCCATGTGGCTCTCTGCTTCACTTGAATGTGGACTCTCTTGATTGACTTCCTCCTTTTCTTCTACATGATGTTCCATTGAGTCCTTTGGGAGTGAGTCTTTATGTTCCTTTGTCACCTCAATTAGCCTTTATGGATGTGAAGTCCTAGGCTCACATACCTCCACAACCTCCTTCTCCATTGAAGTTTCACTTGATACAAGGACCTCTTTATCTTGTTCTTCCAAGTCCTCCTCCACACCCACAGATTGGCCCTCATCCTCCTTGCTTAGCACTCCTAAATGCTTACACGTTCGCTCTAAGTACTCATCCATCTTTTCGAAGAGGATTCCTCATTCTTTCCAGTATTGTTCTTGACTTTCCAAGAATTCTCTAGCTCTCTCCTGAGATTCTAAGGCACTTTGAAGAAGCTCCTTGATAAACCCCCATCTTTAGGGTTTATCTTGTGTTGAATCTAGAGCATTTTATCAACCTCTTCTCACATTTATTCAATGAAATATCATAGTTTTGTGATCCCTCCTTTAATTGTGTTTAAGTGTGAAAACATGCTTTTTAGGTCTTTAATTTGATAATTTTAATCTTCCTTTGATTCTATTAGATGCCTTGATGTGTTTGCTAGTAATTTCAGATTGAAAAGGACTAGGAATGGATCAAAGGAGTGAAGAGAAAGCATGCAAAGTGGAGAAATCATGAAATGCCAAAGATTTGGGACAAGTCCATGGATGCGCACGCGCACTAGACGCCTACGCGTGGATCGCGCAAAACCCCATGGATGCGTACACGTGCTGGCGCGTACGTGTCGATGCTGGCACGTGAGTTTTAAGTGAATTCGTGCCCATCAAATTCACAGAAGCTGTGGGGCCCAATCTGAACCTACTTTAGTGCCAAAATGCACAAAAGGACCAAGGATTGAAGGGGAAGGCATCATTAAATTCATTTATCCATCATTAGATTTGGGAGGCCTAGTTTGAGTTTTAGTTTTCTAGAGAGAGAAGCTCTCCCTTCTCTCTAGAATTAGGATTAGGTTTTAATCTTTGCTTTCATCTACTTCTACCTTTCAATTCTATGTTGCTACATCTTGTTCTTCTATTCTCTAGTTGCAATTTCTTCTATTTTTGTCTCCATACTTTGTAAATGATCTACTCTTGTTCTTCTTATTTTCTTTTGATGCAATTTGAGATAATTCATGTTAATTGTGTTTTCCTTGATTGTTATTATTAATCTTTTGCAATTAGTAGTTATTAGATTTCATTGTTGTTTTCATTCTAGTATGCTTTCCTTTTATGCCTTCCAAGTGTTTGATTAAATGTTTGAAAGGATGCTAGAGTAGAATTTTCTCCTCTTGGCCTAGGTAGAGTAATTGGAGACACTTGAGTTATCAAACTCTTTTGTTGATTGATAATTGGAAGTTGCTAATTGGCTTGAATGCCACTAAAGTTAGTCTTTCCTTAGGAGTTGGTCAAGACTTGTGGAATCAAGTTAAATCATCCACTTGACTTTCCTCCATGGTTAGAGGTTAACCAAGTGGAAGAAATAAACAACTCTCATCATAATTGATAAGGATAACTAGGATAGGATTTCTAGTTCTCACACCTTGCCAAGAGCTTTTTGTTAGTTTACTTCCTTTGCAATTTACAATTCTTGTCTATTATCTCAAAAACCCCAAGCATACTTCATAACCAATAACAAGAACACTTTATTGCAATTCCTATGAAGAACGACCCGAGGTTTGAGTACTTCGGTTTATATTTTTAGGGGTTTGTAACTTGTGACAAACAAGATTTTGTATGAAATAATTATTGTTGGTTTAGAAATTATACTTGCAACGAGAATTAATTGGTGAAATTCTAGACCACACAAAAGTATAAATCATTAAAATGGCGTCGTTGCCGGGGAATGCAATTGTGTGCCTTGTTGTTGGTTATTGTACATATGTGAATGTTGTGAATATGTTTGTCTTTTGCTTGTTTATTGGTCTTTGCTAGTTTTTACGATTTTATTAGTTTTTTTTTTTTGCTTTCACCATGAATTCTCACTTTGGCTATGAGTTTGGTTCTAATTGTGTTGTAGGCAATTGATGAGCGGATAATTTATACGCTTTTTGGCATTATTTTTAGTATGTTTTTAGTATGTTTTAGTTAGTTTTTAGTATATTTTTATTAGTTTTTAGTTAAAATTCACTTTTCTGGACTTTACTATGAGTTTGTGTGTTTTTTTGTGATTTCAGGTATTTTCTGGCTGAAATTGAGGGACCTGAGCAAAAATCTGATTCAGAGACTAAAAAGGACTGCAGATGCTGTTGGATTCTGACCTCCCTGCACTCGAAGTGGAGTTTCTGAAGTTATAGACGCCCAATTGGCGCGCTCTCAACGGAGTTGGAAAGTAGACATCCTGGGCTTTCCAGCAATATATAATAGTCCATACTTTGCCCGAGATTTGATGGCCCAAACTGGCGTTCCAAATCAGCTCAAAACTGTCCGGCGTTAAACGCCGGAACTGGCACAAGAATGGGAGTTAAACGCCCAAACTGGCACAAAAGCTGGCGTTTAACTCCAAGAAGAGTCTCTACACAAAAATGCTTCAATGCTCAGCCCAAGCACACACCAAGTGGGCCCGGAAGTGGATTTTTATGTCATTTACTCATCTTTGTAAACCTTAGGCTACTAGTTCTTTATAAATAAGACATTTTGCTATTGTATTTTCATCTTGGTAGCTATCTTTAGTCTTATGCTATCTTAGATCATGGGGTCTGGCCTCACGGCCATGCCTAGACCTTGTTCTTATGTATTTTCAACGGTGGAGTTTCTACACACCATAGATTAAGGTGTGGAGCTCTGCTGTACCTCGAGTATTAATGCAATTACTATTGTTCTTCTATTCAATTCAGCTTATTCTTGTTCTAAGATATTCATTTGCACCCAAGAACATTATGAATGTGATGATTATGTGACACTCATCATCATTCTCACTTATGAACGAGTGCCTGACAACCACTTCTGTTCTACAAGCAAACAAGGCTTGAATGTTTATCTCTTGGATCCCTTGATTGGAATCTTCGTGGTATAAGCTAGACCTGATGGCGGCATTCAAGAGAATCCGGAAGGTCTAAACCTTGTCTGTGGTATTCTGAGTAGGATTCAATGATTGAATGACTGTGACGAGCTTCAAACTCCTGAAGGCTGGGCGTTAGTGACAGACGCAAAAGAATCACTGGATTCTATTCCAACCTGATTGAGAACCGACAGATGATTAGCCGTGCCGTGATAGGGTGCGTTGAACATTTTCACTGAGAGGATGGGAGGTAGCCACTGACAATGGTGAAACCCTATATACAGCTTGCCATGGAAAGGAGTAAGAAGGATTGGATGAAGACAGTAGGAAAGCAGAGAGACAGAAGGGACCAAGCATCTTCATACGCTTATCTGAAATTCCCACCAATGAATTACATAAGTATCTCTATCTTTATCTTTATGTTTTATTCATCATTCATAACTATTTGAGTTTGCCTGACTAAGATTTACAAGGTGACCATAACTTGCTTCATACCAACAATCTCCGTGGGATCGACCCTCACTCGCGTAAGGTTTATTACTTGGACGACCCAGTGCACTTGTGATGAGCGGATAATTTGTACGCTTTTTGGCATTGTTTTTAGTATGTTTTTAGTATAATCTAGTTAGTTTTTAGTATATTTTTATTAGTTTTTAGTTAAAATTTACTTTTCTGGACTTTACTATGAGTTTGTGTGTTTTTCTGTGATTTCAGGTATTTTCTGGCTGAAATTGAGGGACCTGAGCAAAAATCTGATTCAGAGACTAAAAAGGACTGCAGATGCTGTTGGATTCTGACCTCCCTGCACTCGAAGCGGATTTTCTGGAGCTACAGAAGCCCAATTGGCGCGCTCTCAACGGCGTTGGAAAGTAAACATCCTGGGCTTTCCAGCAATATATAATAGTCCATACTTTGCCCAAGATTGGATGGCCCAAACCGGCGTTCAAAGTCACCCTCAGAATTCCCAGCGTTAAACGCCGGAACTGGCACAAGAATGGGAGTTAAACGCCCAAACTGGCATAAAAGCTGGCGTTTAACTCCAAGAAGAGTCTCTACACGAAAATGCTTCAATGCTCAGCCCAAGCACATACCAAGTGGGCCCGGAAGTGGATTTTTATGTCATTTTCTCATCTCTGTACACCCTAGGCTACTAGTTCTCTATATATAGGACCTTTTACTATTGTATTTAGAGCTTTTGATCATGTTTTTATGATTGAACCCTCTTTGGGAGGCTGGCCATTCGGCCATGCCTAGACCTTGTTCTTATGTATTTTCAACGGTGGAGTTTCTACACACCATAGATTAAGATGTGGAGCTCTGCTGTACCTCGAGTATTAATGCAATTACTATTGTTCTTCTATTCAATTCCGCTTGTTCTTGTTCCAAGATATCACTTGTTCTTCGGCTTGATGAATGTGATGATCCGTGACACTCATCATCATTCTCACCTATGAACGTGTGCCTGACAACCACCTCCGTTCTACCTTAGATTGGGTGAATATCTCTTGGATTCCTGATACACGATGCATGGTTGATCGCCTGACAACCGAGTGCTCGCCTGACAACCGAGCCAGCCATTCCGTGAGATCAGAGTCTTCGTGGTATAGGCTAGAACTGATGGCGGCATTCAAGAGAATCCGGAAGGTCTAACCTTGTCTGTGGTATTCTGAGTAGGATTCAATGATTGAATGACTGTGACGAGCTTCAAACTCCTGAAGGCGGGGCGTTAGTGACAGACGCAAAATAATCACTGGATTCTATTCCGACCTGATTGAGAACCGATAGATGGATAGCCGTGCCGTGACAGGGTGCGTTGAACATTTCCACTGAGAGGATGGGAGGTAGCCACTGACAACGGTGAAACCCTTGCATAAGCTTGCCATGGAAAGGAGTAAGAAGGATTGGATGAAGACAGTAGGAAAGCAGAGAGACGGAAGGGACAAGCATCTTCATACGCTTATCTGAAATTCCTACCAATGAATTACATAAGTATCTCTATCTTTATCTTTATGTTTTATTCGTATATCATCATTCATATCCATTTGAGTCTGCCTGACTAAGATTTACAAGGTGACCATAGCTTGCTTCATACCAACAATCTCTGTGGGATCGACCCTTACTCGCGTAAGGTTTATTACTTGGACGACCCAGTACACTTGCTGGTTAGTTGTGCGAAGTTGTGTTTATGCCATGGTATTGAACACCAAGTTTTTGGATTCATCACTGGGGATTATTTGTGTTGTGAAAAGTATTGATCACAATTTCGTGTACCAAGTTTTTGGCGCCGTTGCCGGGGATTGTTGAGTTTGGACAACTGACGGTTCATCTTGTTGCTTAGATTAGGTATTTTTCTTCAGCGTTCTTAAGATTGAATTCTAGTGTTTCAAGGTGATGTTCTTATCATCACCAAAGCTGATTGATTCTCATCAATTTAGCTCTTGAATGCAATGTCCTGCTGAAGCTTGGCTGGCCATGTCTAATTCCTTTAGACTGAAGCTTTAGACTAACATTGCATGATTCCTGGAATTCTCATTAAGAATTTTGATACCTTTATTTTCTTTTCCACTTAATTTTCGAAAAAGCACAAAAAAATTTACAAAATCATAAAAACCAAAAATATTTTATGTTTCTTTTTGAGTCTAGTGTTTCATTTTAAGTTTGGTGTCAATTGCATGTTTCTGTTCTTCTTGCATTCATGCATGTGTCTTAGTGATCTTCAAGATGTTCTTGATGATTTCATTACTCTGATCTTTAATTTCTCTTGACTTGAGTGTTTGTGTTTCTCATATGCATTCTCATTTTGTTAGTGTCAGTAGTATACAAACTGCTATGTTTGGTGTCTTGCATGCATTGTTATTTGATTTTAGTTGCATTTTGATTATTCCTCACTATTAAAAATCCAAAAATATTTTTAATTTGTGTCTTTTCAAGTCAATAATACAGAGAATTGAAGATTCAGAACATACAGCAGAGGAATTACACAGAAAAAGCTGGGCGTTCAAAACGCCCAGTGAAGAAGGACAGACTGGCGTTTAAACGCCAGCCAGGGTGCCTGGCTGGGCGTTTAACGCCCAAAAGGGTAGAGTTTTGGGCGTTAAACGCCAGAATGTGCACCATTCTGGGCGTTTAACGCCAGGATGCCACAAGAGGGAAGATTTTGTTTTTACTGCAATTTTTTTTCAAGTTTTCAAAGTTTTTCAAAATCAAATCTTTTTCAAATCAAATCTTTTCAATCAAATCTTTTTCAAAATCAATTTCTTTCTATTTTCAAAAATACTTGCTATCAATTAATGATTTGATTCAACATTTCAAGTATGTTCCCTTTTCTGTTGAGAAAGGTTTAATGTTTGAATCATATCTTTTCTTGATAGCCAAGTTATCAATTTTTAAAATCAAATCTTTTTAAAATGTTTTTCAAGTCATATCTTCTCAATCACATCTTTTTAAAACCAATCATATCTTCTTAACCACGTCTTTTTCAAAATAACTTTCAATCAAATCTTTTTGATTTCTAATTTCAAATTCTTTTTCAAAAAATCACTTGATTTCTTTCCCACTTTTATTTTCGAAAATCAATTAGTGTTTTTCAAAATGTTTTCAAAATCTTTTACTTGATTTTCGAAAATTACTTCCCCTCTTCTCACATCCTTCTATTTATGGACTAACACTATTCCTTAATGCAAAATTCGAACTCCATCTTCTTTGATAAGTTCAAATTTTCTACTTCTGCCTTCTATTTTTCTTTTCCTCTGACACCTCAAGGAATCTCTATACTGTGACATAGAGGATTCCACATTTTCTTGTTCTCTTCTCTTTCTTATGAGCAGGAGCAAGGACAAAAGCATTCTTGTTGAGGCTGATCCTGAACCTGAAAGGACCTTGAAGCGAAAGCTAAGAGAAGCCAAGGCACAACTCTCTGTAGAGGACCTAACAGAAATCTTCAAAGAAGAAGAACCCATGGCAGCCGAAAACAACAACAATGCCAACAATGCAAGGAAGGTGCTGGGTGACTTTACTGCACCTACTCCCGACTTCTATTGGAGAAGCATCTCTATCCCTGCCATTGGAGCAAACAACTTTGAGCTTAAGCCTCAATTAGTTTCTCTAATGCAACAGAATTGCAAGTTCCATGGACTTCCATTGGAAGATCCTCATCAGTTTTTAGCTGAGTTCTTGCAAATCTGTGACACTGTCAAGACTAATGGGATTGACCCTGAGGTCTACAGACTTATGCTATTCCCTTTTGCTGTAAGAGACAGAGCTAGAATATGGTTGGACTCACAACCTAAAGAAAGCCTGAACTCTTGGGAAAAGCTAGTCAATGCCTTCTTGGCAAAGTTCTTTCCACCTCAAAAATTGAGTAAGCTTAGAGTGGAAGTCCAAACCTTCAGACAGAAGGAAGGAGAGTCCCTCTATGAAGCTTGGGAAAGATACAAACAATTAATCAGAAAGTGTCCCACTGATATGACTTTTGAATGGAGCATCATTGGAATTTTCTATGATGGTCTCTCTGAACTATCCAAGATGTCTTTGGATAGCTCTGCTGGAGGATCTCTTCATCTGAAGAAGACGCCTACAGAAGCTCAAGAGCTGATTGAAATGGTTGCAAATAACCAGTTCATGTACACTTCTGAAAGGAATCCTGTGAACAATGGGACCAATCAGAAGAAAGGAGTTCTTGAGATTGACACTCTGAATGCCATACTGGCTCAGAATAAAATATTGACTCAACAAGTCAATATGATTTCTCAAAGTCTGTCTGGAATGCAAAATGCACCAAGCAGTACTAAGGAAGCTTCATCTGAAGAAGAAGCTTATGATCCTGAGAACCCTTCAATAGAAGAGGTGAATTACATGGGAGAACCCTATGGAAACACCTATAATCCTTCATGGAGAAATCATCTAAATCTCTCATGGAAGGATCAACAGAGACCTCAACAAGGTTTCAACAACAATAATGGTGGAAGAAACAGGTTTAGCAATAGCAAGCCTTTTCCATCATCTTCTCAGCAACAGACAGAGAGTTCTAAGCAGAATACCTCTGACTTAGCAACCATGGTCTCTGATCTAATCAAAATCACTCAAAGTTTCATGACTGAAACAAGGTCCTCCATTAGAAATTTGGAGGCACAAGTGGGTCAGCTGAGCAAGAAAATTACTGAACTCCCTCCTAGTACTCTTCCAAGCAATACAGAAGAAAATCCAAAAGGAGAGTGCAAAGCCATCAACATGGCCGAATTTGGAGAGGAGGAAGAGGCAGTGAACACCACTGAGGAAGACCTCAATGGACGTCCACTAGCCTCCAATGAGTCCCCCAATGAGGAACCATGGGAATCTGAGGCTCAAAATGAGACCATAGAGGTTCCATTGGACTTACTTCTGCCATTCATGAGCTCTGATGAGTATTCTTCCTCTGAAGAGGATGTCACTGAAGAGCAAGTTGCTAAATACCTTGGAGCAATCATGAAGCTAAATGACAAGTTATTTGGAAATGAGACTTGGGAAGATGAACCCCCTTTGCTCACCAAAGAACTGGATGACTTGTCTAGGCAGAAATTACCTCAAAAGAGACAGGATCCTGGGAAGTTTTCAATACCTTGTACCATAGGCACCATGACCTTCAAGAAGGCCTTGTGTGACTTAGGGTCAAGTGTAAACCTCATGCCTCTCTCTGTAATGGAGAAGTTAGGGATCTTTGAGGTGCAAGCTGCAAAAATCTCACTAGAGATGGCAGACAATTCAAGAAAACAAGCTTATGGACTTGTAGAGGATGTTCTGGTAAAAGTTGAAGACCATTACATCCCTGCTGATTTCATAGTCCTAGAGACTGGGAAGTGCATGGATGAATCCATCATCCTTGGCAGACCCTTCCTAGCCACAGCAAGGGTTGTGATTGATGTTGATAGAGGAGAATTGATCATTCAAGTGAATGAAGAATCCTTTGTGTTTAAGGCTCAAGGATATCCCTCTGTCATCATGGAGAGGAAGCATGAAGAGCTTATCTCAAAACAGAGCCACACAGAGCCCCCACAGTCAAACTCTAAGTTTGGTGTTGGGAGGCCACAACCAACTTCTAAGTTTGGTATTGAACCCCCACATTCAAACTCTAAGTTTGGTGTTGGGAGGTTCCAACATTGCTCTGAGTATTTCTGAGGCTCCATGAGAGCCCTCTGTCAAGCTACTGACATTAAAGAAGCGCTTGTTGGGAGGCAACCCAATGTTATATTTTATCTATTTTCCTTTGTTATTTTATGTTCTTTTGTAGGTTGATGATCATGAGAAGTCACAAAATCAATTGAAAAAGCAAAAACAGAATGAAAAACAGAAAGAAAAACAACAAACCCTGGAGGAGAGCGTGCTGGCGTTTAAACGCCAGTAAGGCTAGCTGTTGGGCGTTTAACGCCCAGTCTGGCACCATTCTGGGCGTTTAACGCCAGAAAGGGGCACCAGACTGGCGTTAAACGCCAGAAAAGGGTAAGCATTCGGCGTTAAACGCCAGAAATGGGCACCAGCCCGGCGTTTAACGCCAGAATTGGCTCAAAACGCATTTTTGCTTGCCACTTGGTGCAGGGATGACTTTTCCTTGACACCTCAGGATCTGTGGACCCCACAAGATCCCCACCTACCCCACCACTCTCTCTCTTCTTCACCCATTCACCAATCACCTCAACACCTCTTCCCCAAAAACCCTTCACCTATCAAATCCCATCTTTCTCTTCACCACTCACATCCATCCTTCATAAAACCCCACCTACTTCACTCCTTCATTTTCACACAACCAAACCACCACTTCTCCCCCTTTTTGGCCGAACACAAAGCCATTCCCTTCTTCCTCATTTCTTCTTCTTCTACTCTCTTCTTTCTTCTTTTGCTCGAGGACGAGCAAACCTTT
Source organism: Arachis hypogaea (assembly GCF_003086295.3). Lineage (NCBI taxonomy): Eukaryota > Viridiplantae > Streptophyta > Magnoliopsida > Fabales > Fabaceae > Arachis > Arachis hypogaea. The sequence continues at coordinate 72,190,663 of NC_092036.1, forward strand.
TAAGTTTGGTGTGGTAAAAGCATTGCTTTTTGTTTTTCCATAACCATTTATGGCATCCAAGGCCGGAGAAACCTCTAGAAAGAGGAAAGGGAAGGCAAAAGCTTCCACCTCCGAGTCATGGGAAATGGAAAGATTCATCTCAAGGGTGCATCAAGACCACTTCTATGAAGTTGTGGCCTTGAAGAAGGTGATCCCCGAGGTCCCTTTTTCACTCAAAAAGAGTGAATATCCGGAGATCCGACATGAGATCCGAAGAAGAGGTTGGGAAGTTCTTACTAACCCCATTCAACAAGTCAGAATCTTAATGGTTCAAGAGTTCTATGCCAATGCATGGATCACCAAGAACCATGACCAAAGTGTGAACCCGGATCCAAAGAATTGGCTTACTATGGTTCGGGGAAATACTTGGATTTTAGTCCGGAAAATGTAAGGGTGGCATTCAACTTGCCCATGATGCAAGGAGATGAACATCCTTACACTAGAAGGGTCAACTTTGATCAAAGGTTGGACCAAGTCCTCACAGTCATATGCGAAGAGGGCGCCCAATGGAAGAGAGATTCAAGAGTGAAGCCGGTTCAACTGAGAAGGCATGACCTCAAACCCGTGGCTAGAGGATGGTTGGAGTTTATCCAACGCTCAATCATTCCCACTATCAACCGGTCCGAAGTTACTATAGACCGGGCTATCATGATTCATAGCATCATGATTGGAGAAGAAATAGAAGCTCATGAGGTGATATCCCAAGAACTTTATAAGGTGGCGGACAAGTCCTCTACCTTGGCAAGGTTAGCCTTTCCTCATCTCATTTGTCACCTCTGTTATTCAGTTGGAGTTGACATAGAGGGAGACATCTCCATTGATGAGGACAAGCCCATCACTAAGAAGACGATGGAGCAAACAAGAGACCCCTCTCATCATCAAATCCCTGAGATGCCTCAAGGGATGCACTTTCCTCCACAAAACTATTGGGAGCAACTAAACACCTCCCTAGGAGAATTGAGTTCCAACATGGGACAACTAAGGGTGGAGCACCAAGAACACTCTGTTCTCCTCCATGAAATTAGAGAAGATCAAAGAATCATAAGAGAGGAGCAACAAAGACAAGGAAGAGACATTGAGGAGCTCAAGCACTCCATAAGATCTTCAAGAGGAAGAACAAGCCGCCATCACTAAGGTGGACCCGTTCTTTAATTTCCTTGTTCTTTATTTTCCTGTTTTTTGAATTTTAGTGCTTATGTTTGTCTATGTTTGTGTCTTGTGATCATTAGTGTCTTAGTATCTATGCCTTAAAGTTATGAATGTCCTATGAATCCATCACCTCTCTTAAATAAAAAAATGTTCCTAATTGAAAAAGAGTAGAATTGCATGAATTTTGAATTTTATAACAGTTTAATTATCTTGATGTGGTGGCAATACTTTTGTTTTCTGAATGTATGCTTAAACAGTGCATATGTCTTTTGAATTTGTGGTTCATGAATATTGGCTCTTGAAAGAATGATGAAAAAGGAGACATGTTACTGAGGATCTGAAAAATCATAAAAATGATTCTTGAAGCAATAAAAAAGCAGTGAATACAAAAAAAAAATTTCGAAAAGAAAAAAAAAAGAAAAAGAAAAAGAAAGAAATAAAGTTGTGATCCAAGGCAAAAAGAGTGTGCTTAAGAACCCTGAACACCTCTAATTGGGGACTATAGCAAAGCTGAGTCACAATCTGAAAAGGTTCACCCAATTATGTGTCTGTGGCATGTATGTATCCGGTGGTAATACTGGAAGACAGAGTGCTTTGGGCCACGGCCAAGACTCAATAAGTAGCTGTGTTCAAGAATCATCATACTTAACTAGGAGAATCAATGACACTATCTGGATTCTGAGTTCCTAAAGAAGCCAATCATTCTGAATTTCAAAGGATAGAGTGAGATGCCAAAACTGTTCAGAGGCAAAAAGCTAAAAGCCCCGCTCATCTAATTAATACTAATCTTCATAGATGTTTTTGGAATTCATTGCATATTCCCTTCTTTTATCTTGTTTGATTTTCAGTTGCTTGAGGACAAGCAACAATTTAAGTTTGGTGTTGTGATGAGCGGATAATTTATACGCTTTTTGGCATTGTTTTTAGTATGTTTTTAGTATGATCTAGTTAGTTTTTAGTATATTTTTATTAGTTTTTAGTTAAAATTCACTTTTCTGGACTTTACTATGAGTTTGTGTGTTTTTCTGTGATTTCAGGTATTTTCTGGCTGAAATTGAGGGACCTGAGCAAAAATCTGATTCAGAGACTAAAAAGGACTGCAGATGCTGTTGGATTCTGACCTCCCTGCACTCGAAGCGGATTTTCTGGAGCTACAGAAGCCCAATTGGCGCGATCTCAACGGCGTTGGAAAGTAAACATCCTGGGCTTTCCATCAATATATAATAGTCAATACTTTGCCCAAGATTTGATGGCCCAAACCGGCGTTCAAAGTCACCCTCAGAATTCCCAGCGTTAAACGCCGGAACTGGCACAAGAATGGGAGTTAAACGCCCAAACTGGCATAAAAGCTGGCGTTTAACTCCAAGAAGAGTCTCTACACGAAAATGCTTCAATGCTCAGCCCAAGCACACACCAAGTGGGCCCGGAAGTGGATTTTTATGTCATTTTCTCATCTCTGTACACCCTAGGCTACTAGTTCTCTATATATAGGACCTTTTACTATTGTATTTAGAGCTTTTGATCATGTTTTTATGATTGAACCCTCTTTGGGAGGCTGGCCATTCGGCCATGCCTAGACCTTGTTCTTATGTATTTTCAACGGTGGAGTTTCTACACACCATAGATTAAGGTGTGGAGCTCTGCTGTACCTCGAGTATTAATGCAATTACTATTGTTCTTCTATTCAATTCCGCTTGTTCTTGTTCCAAGATATCACTTGTTCTTCGGCTTGATGAATGTGATGATTCGTGACACTCATCATCATTCTCACCTATGAACGTGTGCCTGACAACCACCTCCGTTCTACCTTAGATTGGGTGAATATCTCTTGGATTCCTGATACACGATGCATGGTTGATCGCCTGACAACCGAGTGCTCGCCTGACAACCGAGCCAGCCATTCCGTGAGATCAGAGTCTTCGTGGTATAGGCTAGAACTGATGGCGGCATTCAAGAGAATCCGGAAGGTCTAACCTTGTCTGTGGTATTCTGAGTAGGATTCAATGATTGAATGACTGTGACGAGCTTCAAACTCCTGAAGGTGGGGCGTTAGTGACAGACGCAAAAGAATCACTGGATTCTATTCCGGCCTGATTGAGAACCGACAGATGGATAGCCGTGCCGGGACAGGGTGCGTTGAACATTTCCACTGAGAGGATGGGAGGTAGCCACTGACAACGGTGAAACCCTTGCATAAGCTTGCCATGGAAAGGAGTAAGAAGGATTGGATGAAGACAGTAGGAAAGCAGAGAGACGGAAGGGACAAGCATCTTCATATGCTTATCTGAAATTCCTACCAATGAATTACATAAGTATCTCTATCTTTATCTTTATGTTTTATTCGTATATCATCATTCATATCCATTTGAGTCTGCCTGACTAAGATTTACAAGGTGACCATAGCTTGCTTCATACCAACAATCTCTGTGGGATCGACCCTTACTCGCGTAAGGTTTATTACTTGGACGACCCAGTACACTTGCTGGTTAGTTGTGCGAAGTTGTGTTTATGCCATGGTATTGAACACCAAGTTTTTGGATTCATCGCCGGGGATTATTTGTGTTGTGAAAAGTATTGATCACAATTTCGTGCACCAACTTGCTGGTTAGTTATGCGAAGTTGTGACAAAGAGTTGAGATTGCAATTGAGCGTACCATGTTGATGGCGCCATTGATGATCACAATTTCGTGCACCAAGTTTTTGGCGCCGTTGCCGGGGATTGTTGAGTTTGGACAACTGAGGGTTCATCTTGTTGCTTAGATTAGGTATTTTTCTTCAGAGTTCTTAAGAATGAATTCTAGTGTTTCAAGGTGATGTTCTTATCATCACCAAAGCTGATTGATTTTCATCAATTTAGCTCTTGAATGCAATGTCCTGCTGAAGCTTGGCTAACCATGTCTAATTCCTTTAGACTGAAGCTTTAGACTAACATTGCATGATTCTTGGAATTCTCATTAAGAATTTTGATATTTTTATTTTCTTCTCCACTTAATTTTCGAAAAAATCCAAAAAAAATTACAAAATCATAAAAAACCAAAAATATTTTATGTTTCTTGTTGAGTCTAGTGTCTCATGTTAAGTTTGGTGTCAATTGCATGTTTCTGTTCTCCTTGCATTTTTCGAATCCATGCATGTGTCTTCATTAATCTTCAAGTTGTTCTTGATGATTTCATTGCTCTGATCTTTAAATTCTCTTGACTTGAGTGTTTTGTGTTTCTCATGTGCATTCTCATTTTACTAGTGTCAGTAGTAGACAAACTGCTAAGTTTGGTGTCTTGCATGCATTGTTATTTGATTTTAGTTGCATTTTGATTATTCCTCATTATTAAAAATCCAAAAATATTTTTAATTTGTGTCTTTTCAAGTCAATAATACAGAGAATTGAAGATTCAGAATATACAACAGAGGAATTATACAGAAAAAGCTGGGCATTCAAAACGCCCAGTGAAGAAGGCAAATTGGCGTTTAAACGCCAGCCAGGGTGCCTGGCTGGGCGTTTAACCCCAAAAGGGTAGTGGTTTGGGCGTTAAATGCCAGAATGTGCACCATTCTGGGCGTTTAACGCCAGGATGGCACAAGAGGGAAGATTCTGTTTTTAATTCAAATTTTTTCAGGTTTTCAAAATTTTTCAAAATCAAATCTTTTTCAAATCAAATCTTTTCAATCAAATCTTTTTCAAAATCAATTTCTTTCCATTTTCAAAAATACTTGCTATCAATTAATGATTTGATTCAACATTTCAAGTATGTTGCCTTTTCTGTTGAGAAAGGTTTAATGTTTGAATCATATCCTTTCTTGTTAGCCAAGTCATTAATTTTTAAAATCAAATCTTTTTAAATTGTTTTTCAAATCATATCTTCTCAATCACATCTTTTTAAAACCATAACTTTTCAATCATATCTTCTTAATCACATCTTTTTCAAAATAGTTTTCAATCATATCTTTTTTATTTCTAATTTCAAAATCTTTTTCAAAAAACACTTGATTTCTTTTCCACTCTTAGTTTTCGAAAATCAATTAGTATTTTTCAAAATGTTTTTAAAATCTTTTACTTAATTTTCGAAAATTACTTCCCCTCTACTCACATCATTCTATTTATGGACTAACACTATTCCTCAATGAACAATTCAAACTCCATCTCTCTTGATAAGTTCGAATTCTTCTACTTCTACCTTCTATTTTTCTTTTCCTCTGACACCTCAAGGAATCTCTATACTGTGACGTAGAGGATTCCATATTTTCTTGTTTTCTTCTCTTTCATATGAGCAGGAGCAAAGACAAAAGCATTCTTGTTGATGCTGACCCTGAACCTGAAAGGACCTTGAAGCGAAAGCTAAGAGAAGCTAAGGCACAATTCTCTGTAGAGGACCTAACAGAAATCTTCAAAGAAGAAGAACCCATGACAGCCGAAAACAACAACAATGCCAACAATGCAAGGAAGGTGCTGGGTGACTTTACTGCACCTACTCCCGACTTCTATGGGAGAAGCATCTCTATCCCTGCCATTGGAGCAAACAACTTTGAGCTTAAGCCTCAATTAGTTTCTCTAATGCAACAGAATTGTAAGTTCCATGGACTTCCATTGGAAGATCCTCATCAGTTTTTAGCTGAATTCTTGCAAATCTGTGACACTGTCAAGACTAATGGGGTTGACCCTGAGGTCTACAGACTTATGCTATTCCCTTTTGCTGTAAGAGACAGAGCTAGAATATGGTTGGACTCACAACCTAAAGAAAGCCTGAACTCTTGAGAAAAGCTAGTCAATGCCTTCTTGGCAAAGTTCTTTCCACCTCAAAAATTGAGTAAGCTTAGAGTGGAAGTCCAAACCTTCAGAAAGAAGGAAGGAGAATCCCTCTATGAAGCTTGGGAAAGATACAAATAATTAATCAGAAAGTGTCCCTCTGATATGCTTTCTGAATGGAGCATCATAGGTATTTTCTATGATGGTCTGTCTGAATTGTCCAAGATGTCTTTGGATAGCTCTGCTGGAGGATCTCTTCATCTGAAAAAGACACCTACAGAAGCTCAAGAACTAATTGAAATGGTTGCAAATAATCAATTCAAGTACACTTCTGAAAGGAATCCTGTGAACAATGGGACAAATCAGAAGAAAGGAGTTCTTGAGATTGATACTCTGAATGCCATATTGGCTCAGAACAAAATATTGACACAGCAAGTCAATATGATTTCTCAAAGTCTGTCTGGAATGCAAAATGCACCAAGCAGTACTAAGGAAGCTTCATCTGAAGAAGAAGCTTATGATCCTGAGAACCCTTCAATGGAAGAGGTGAATTACATGGGAGAACCCTATGGAAACACCTATAATCCTTCATAGAGAAATCATCCAAATCTCTCATGGAAGGATCAACAGAGACCTCAACAAGGTTTCAACAACAATAATGGTGGAAGAAACAGGTTTAGCAATGGCAAGCCTTTTCCACCATCATCTCAGCAACAGACAGAGAGTTCTAAGTAGAACAACTCTGACTTAGCAACCATGGTCTCTGATCTAATCAAAACCACTCAAAGTTTCATGATTGAAACAAGGTCCTCCATTAGAAACTTGGAGGCACAAGTGGGTCAGCTGAGCAAGAAAATTACTGAACTCCCTCCTAGTGCTCTTCCAAGCAACACAGAAGAAACTCCAAAAGGAGAGTGCAAGGCCATCAACATGGCCGAATTTGGAGAGGAGGGAGAGGCAGTGAACGCCACTGAGGAAGACCTCAATGGACGTCCGCTGGCCTCCAATGAGTTCCCTAATGAGGAACCATGGGAATCTGAGGCTCCCACTGAGACCATAGAGATTCCATTGGATTTACTTCTGCCATTCATGAGCTCTGATGAGTATTCTTCCTCTGAAGAGGATGAATATGTCACTGAAGAGCAAGTTGCTAAATACCTTGGAGCAATCATGAAGCTAAATGACAAGTTATTTGGTAATGAGACTTGGGAGGATGAACCCCCTTTGCTCACCAAAGAATTGGATGACTTGTCTATGCAGAGATTACCTCAAAAGAGACAGGATCCTGGGAAGTTTTCAATACCTTGTACCATAGGCACCATGACCTTCAAGAAGGCCTTGTGTGACCTAGGGTCAAGTGTAAACCTCATGCCTCTCTCTGTAATGGAGAAGCTAGGGATCTTTGAGGTGCAAGCTGCAAAAATCTCACTAGAAATGGCAGACAATTCAAGAAAACAAGCTTATGGACTTGTAGAGGATGTTCTGGTAAAAGTTGAAGACCATTACATCCCTGCTGATTTCATAGTCCTAGAGACTGGGAAGTGCATGGATGAATCCATCATCCTTGGCAGACCCTTCCTAGCCACAGCAAAGGCTGTGATTGATGTGGACAGAGGAGAATTGATCATTCAAGTGAATGAAGAATCCCTTGTGTTTAAGGCTCAAGGATATCCCTCTATAACCATAGAGAGGAAGCAAGAAGAGCTTCTCTCAAAACAGAGTCAAACAGAGCCCTCACAGTCAAACTCTAAGTTTGGTGTTGGGAGGCCACAACCAAATTCTAAGTTTGGTGTTGAACCCCCACATTTAAACTCTAAGTTTGGTGTTGGGAGGTTCCAACATTGCTCTGAGCATCTTTGAGGCTCCATGAGAGCCCACTGTCAAGCTACTGACATTAAAGAAGTGCTTGTTAGGAGGCAACCCAATGTTATATTTTATCTATTTTCCTTTGTTATTTTATGTTTTCTGTAGGTTGATGATCATGAGAAGTCACAAAATCAATTGAAAAAGCAAAAACAGAAAGAAAAATAAAAAGAAAAACAGCACACCCTGGAGGAGAACTTGCTGGCGTTTAAACGCCAGTAAGGCTAGCAGATGGGCGTTTAACGCCCAGTCTGGCACCATTCTGGGCGTTTAACGCCAGAAAGGGGCACCAGACTGGCGTTAAACGCCAGGAAAGGGCAGGAAGTTGGCGTTAAATGCCAGAAATGGGCACCAGCCCGACGTTTAACGCCATAATTGGCACAGGGAGCAATTTTGCTTGCCACTTGGTGCAGGGATGACTTTTCCTTGACACCTCAGGATCTGTGGACCCCACAGGATCCCCACCTACCCCACCACTCTCTCTCTTCTTCACCCATTCACCAATCACCTCAACCCCTCTTCCCCAAAAACCCATCACCTATCAAATCCCATCTTTTTCTTCACCACTCACATCCATCCTTCATAAAACCCCACCTACCTCACCATTCAAATTCAAACCACTTTCCCATCCAAACCCACCCTCCCATAGCCGAACCCTACCCCTCTCTTCACCCCTATATAAACCCCTCTTCACTCCTTCATTTTCACACAACCTAAACACTACTTCTCCCCCTTTGGCCGAACCACAAAGCCATTTCCATCTCCTTCATTTCTTCTTCTTCTACTCTCTTCTTTCCTCTTTTGCTCGAGGATGAGCAAACCTTTTAAGTTTGGTGTGGTAAAAGCATTGCTTTTTGTTTTTCCATAACCATTTATGGCATCCAAGGCAGGAGAAACCTCTAGAAAGAGGAAAGGGAAGGAAAAAGCTTTCACCTCCGAGTCATGGGAGATGGAGAGATTCATCTCAAGGGTGCATCAAGACCACTTCTATGAAGTTGTGGCCTTGAAGAAGGTGATCCCCGAGGTCCCTTTTAAACTCAAAAAGAGTGAATATCCGGAGATCCGACATGAGATCCGAAGAAGAGGTTGGGAAGTTCTTACCAACCCCATTCAACAAGTCAGAATCTTAATGGTTCAAGAGTTCTATGCCAATGCATGGATCACCAAGAACCATGATCAAAGTGTGAACCCGGACCCAAAGAATTGGCTTACTATGGTTCGGGGGAAATACTTGGATTTTAGTCCGAAAAATGTAAGGTTGGCATTCAACTTGCCCATGATGCAAGGAGATGAACACCCTTACACTAGAAGGGTCAACTTTGATCAAAGGTTGGACCAAGTCCTCACAGTCATTTGTGAAGAGGGCGCCCAATGGAAGAGAGATTCAAGAGGAAAGCCGGTTCAATTGAGAAGGCATGACCTCAAGCCTGTGGCTAGGGGATGGTTGGAGTTTATCCAACGCTCAATCATTCCCACTAGCAACCGGTCCGAAGTTACTGTAGACCGGGCTATCATGATTCATAGCATCATGATTGGAGAAGAAATAGAAGTTCATGAGGTTATATCCCAAGAACTTTATAAGGTGGCAGAAAAGTCCTCTACCTTGGCAAGGTTAGCCTTTCCTCATCTCATTTGTCACCTCTGTTATTCAGTTGGAATTGACATAGAGGGAGACATCCCCATTGATGAGGACAAGCCCATCACTAAGAAGAGGATGGAGCAAACAAGAGACCCCTCTCATCATCAAATCCCTGAGATACCTCAAGGGATGCACTTTCCTCCACAAAACTATTGGGAGCAACTGAACACCTCCCTAGGAGAATTGAGTTCCAACATGGGACAACTAAGGGTGGAGCACCATGAACATTCCATCCTCCTCCATGAAATTAGAGAAGATCAAAGAATCATGAGAGAGGAGCAACAAAGACAAGGAAGAGACATTGAGGAGCTCAAGCACTCCATAAGATCTTCAAGAGGAAGAACAAGCCGCCATCACTAAGGTGGACCCGTTCTTTAATTTCCTTGTTCTTTATTTTTCTGTTTTTCGAAAAAATCATGCTTATGTTTATCTATGTTTGTGTCTTGTGATCATTAGTGTCTTAGTGTCTATGCCTTAAAGTTATGAATGTCCTATGAATCCATCACCTCTCTTAAATGAAAAATGTTCTTAATTGAAAAAGAGAAGAATTGCATGAATTTTGAATTTTATAACAGATTAATTATTTTGATGTGGTGGCAATATTTTTGTTTTCTGAATGTATGCTTAAACAGTGCATATGTCTTTTGAATTTGTTGTTCATGAATGTTGGCTCTTGAAAGAATGATGAAAAAGGATACATGTTACTGAGGATCTGAAAAATCATAAAAATGATTCTTGAAGCAAGAAAAAGCAGTGAATACAAAAAAAAAAAGAGAAGGAGAAAAACGAAAAAAGGGAGAGAAAAGACAACGATAAAAAAAAGAGAGAGAAAAAGAAAGAAATAAAGTTGTGATCCAAGGAAAAAAGAGTGTGCTTAAGAACCCTGGACACTTCTAATTGGAGACTCTAGCAAAGCTGAGTCACAATCTGAAAAGGTTCACCCAATGATGTGTCTGTGGCATGTATGTATCCGGTGGTAATACTGGAAGACAGAGTGCTTTGGGCCACGGCCAAGACTCAATATGTAGCTGTGTTCAAGAATCATCATACTTAACTAGGAGAATCAATGACACTATCTAGATTCTGAGTTCCTAAAGAAGCCAATCATTCTGAATTTCAAAGGATAGAGTGGGATGCCAAAACTGTTCAGAGGCAAAAAGCTAAAAGCCCCGCTCATCTAATTAATACTGATCTTCATAGATGTTTTTGGAATTCATTGTATATTCTCTTCTTTTTATCTTATTTGATTTTCAGTTGCTTGAGGACAAGCAACAATTTAAGTTTGGTGTTGTGATGAGCGGATAATTTATACGCTTTTTGGCATTATTTTTAGTATGTTTTTAGTATGTTTTAGTTAGTTTTTAGTATATTTTTATTAGTTTTTAGTTAAAATTCACTTTCTGGACTTTACTATGCGTTTGTGTGTTTTTCTGTGATTTCAGGTATTTTCTGGCTGAAATTGAGGGACCTGAGCAAAAATCTGATTCAGAGACTAAAAAGGACTGCAGATGCTGTTGGATTCTAACCTCCCTGCACTCGAAGTGGATTTTCTGGAGCTACAGAAGTCAAATTGGCGCGCTCTGAATGGCGTTGCAAAGTAGACATCCTGGGCTTTCCAGCAATATATAATGGTCCATACTTTGCCTGAGATTTGATGGCCCAAATCGGCGTTCCAAATCAGCTCAAAACTGCCCAGCGTTAAACGCCGGAACTGGCACAAGAATGGGAGTTAAACGCCCAAACTGGCACAAAAGCTGGCGTTTAACTCCAAGAAGAGTCTCTACACGAAAATGCTTCAATGCTCAGCCCAAGCACACACCATGTGGGCCCGGAAGTGGATTTTTATGTCATTTACTCATCTTTGTAAACCTTAGGCTACTAGTTCTTTATAAATAAGACCTTTTGCTATTGTATTTTCATCTTGGTAGCTATCTTTAGTCTTATGCTATCTTAGATCATGGGGTCTGGCCTCATGGCCATGCCTAGACCTTGTTCTTATGTATTTTCAATGGTGGAGTTTCTACACACCATAGATTAAGGTGTGGAGCTCTGCTGTACCTCGAGTATTAATGCAATTACTATTGTTCTTCTATTCAATTCAGCTTATTCTTGTTCTAAGATATTCATTTGCACCCAAGAACATGATGGATGTGATGATTATGTGACACTCATCATCATTCTCACTTATGAATGAGTGCTTGACAACCACTTCTGTGCTACAAGCAAACAAGGCTTGAATGTTTATCTCTTGGATCCCTTGATCGGAATCTTCGTGGTATAAGCTAGAACTGATGGCGGCATTCAAGAGAATCCGGAAGGTCTAAACCTTGTCTGTGGTATTCTGAGTAGGATTCAATGATTGAATGACTGTGACGAGCTTCAAACTCCTGAAGGCTGGGCGTTAGTGACAGACGCAAAAGAATCACTGGATTCTATTCCAACCTGATTGAGAACCGACAGATGATTAGCCGTGCCGTGACAGGGTGCGTTGAACATTTTCACTGAGAGGATGGGAGGTAGCCACTGACAACGGTGAAACCCTACATACAGCTTGCCATGGAAAGGAGTAAGAAGGATTGGATGAAGACAGTAGGAAAGCAGAGAGACGGAAGGGACCAAGCATCTTCATACGCTTATCTGAAATTCCCACCAATGAATTACATAAGTATCTCTATCTTTATCTTTATGTTTTATTCTTCATAACCATTTGAGTTTGCCTGACTAAGATTTACAAGGTGACCATAGCTTGCTTCATACCAACAATCTCTGTGGGATCGACCCTTACTCACGTAAGGTTTATTACTTGGACGACCCAGTGCACTTGCTGGTTAGTTGTGCGAAGTTGTGACAAAGAGTTGAGATTGCAATTGAGCGTACTATGTTGATGGCGCCATTGATGATCACAATTTCATGCACCAGCAATGTGAACTTCAATGAAAATATGCATCACAGATGGAGCCATCAAGGTTTGGAAGAGCCACAAGCTTATGAACAATCTCATTGGCAACAACCCCCTTCGATCTCATATATGTATAACTCCAATCTTAATGCATACCAACTCAAGAGACGTGGTAGTTCTTGTTGTACGTGTTGCCAACCCCGACAACGTGCCTATGGACTACCTCATCAACATGATCCTCAACCATACTCACAAGCCCCTTTTGACCAAATTCCTTCTTATGATTCATATCCATCATATGACCAATCACCCTGATGAGCGAGAATTGCGTTGGTTAGGAATTTCTCTTATAGAAAGAAGAATTTCGTTGTAAGCATATCTCCAAACCAACAAACAAATCTCACATCAAATTAAATTTGGTTGTCACAAATAACAAACCCCAAATAAGAATTTACCGAAGTATTTAAACTCCGGGTTGTCTCACAAGGAATTGCAATGAAATGCTCAATTATCAGCTATGAAGTATGTTTTGGGGTTTTTGGAATAAGACACATGAAAAGTAAATGGTAAGGAAATTCAAATAATAAAAAGGCCTTGGCAAGGGTTGATGGTTAAGGATCTCTATCCTAATCACTAACCACAACATGAGAATTGGCAAGGATCAACCCCATTAATTCATCCTCTAACTAATAAAGGAAAGTTAAATGAGCTATGTCAACCCAAGTCCATAAGTCCTAGTTCTCCACCAATTCAATTAGTGAGATCTAAGGTTAATGGCTCCCAATCATCAATCATTTATACATTAGCAACTGAAGAGTTCCTAAGTTACCTTCCCAAGCCAAAAGCATAAAATTCTACTCTAACATCCAACCAAGCATTTTGTCAAACACTTGGAAGGCATAAAAGGAAAGTATAATAAATGACATGAAATAGTAAAATCTATCAACTACAAATTGTAAGGAGACAAGATCAACAACTCAAATTAACAATTAAAAGAACATCAAACATTAACTTTCATTAAATGTAAATCAAATCCAACATGAGTTCATCATCATAAAAGAAACATAAAAGAGAAATTAACATGAAAACTAAGAGAAATAGAGTAGTAGGAACAAGAAATCATAAAGGAAACAAGATGAAAAGATGAGGTTGAACCTAGATCTAAGATGGATTAACCTAACCTAATTCTAGAGAGAAAAGGGAGCTTCTCTCTCTAGAAACTAACCTACATGATGCTAAGCTATCAAACAATTACTCTCCCTTGCCCAAGCTTGAATTATGCATGAAATAGCATAGGAAATGAGTTGGGTTGGGCCCAAAGTGCTTCAAAAATCGCTGGGGGCGATTTCACTTTAGTGGGCCACGAGCAGCATCGGCACGCACGCATACATGGTGCATGCGCGCCCCTATTCGCGAAGCAACATATGGCAAATTTTATATCATTTCGAAGCCCCGGATGTTATCTTTTCAACGCAACTGGAACCGTCTCATTTGGACCTCTATAGCTCAAGTTATGGTCAATTGAGTGTCAGGAGGCCAGGCTTGACAGCTTTACGGTTCCTTCATTTCTTCATGAGTTCTCCCACTTTGCATGCTTTTCTCCTCACTTCTTCCATCCAATACTTACCTTATGAACCTAAAATCACTCAACAAACATATCAAGACATCGAATAGAATTAAAGTGAGTTAAATTTAGCTATTTTAAGGCCTAAAAAGTATGTTTTCACACTTAAACACAAATCTAGGGAGAATCACAAAGCCATGCTATTTCATTGAATAAATGTGAGAAAAGATGATAAAATCCCCCAAAATAAGCAGAAGATAAACCACAAAATTGGGGTTTATCAAATCTCCCTACACTTAAACCAAGCATGTCCTCATGCTAAGAATAAAGAATGACAAGAAAAGGGTATGAACATTTATTCAATGCAAAGAAAATATATGCACCTATCTATATGAATTCAACTAAATGCAATATGATTCTACCTACTTGGTCAAAAGCAAATCAATCTCCAAGAGCATGTATGAACAAGTTGGGCTAAGATCATATGATGATTCATGAATCGTACAAATTCAAATATCAAAATGAAGTGCAAATAGACTTGCAAGAAGAAAGCTCATGAAAGCCGGGAACAAGGAATTAAGCATCGAACCCTCATCGGATGTATATCTGCTCTAGTCGCTCTAGTGTATAGGGTTGATCCACTCAATTCTCTTCTAATCATGCTTTCCATGATTTGTTTTTCATCTAACAATAAAAAATTATTCAATGCTTGCATACATTTATCATGAGGTCTTATTCATAGGTTGTAATGGGGCAAGGGTAAAGGTGAGGATGCATATGGTCAAGTGAGCTTGGAATTTGAATCTTTGATTAACCTAAACTCTCACCAAACACATATAACAACCTATACAATTCTAATACACAACCTAACTATCCATGATTCCTACTTTTTTTCACATACTCATGTATTCCCTTTAATTCACATTCCATATGCATTGATTTTTATTGAAATTTACTTTGGGGCATTTTTGTCCCATTTTTATTGCTTTTTTTTCTTTATATATATATATATATATATATATATATATATATATATATATATATATATATATATATATATATATATATTCTATATTTTTTTTCAAAGAATATACAAATGTATCAATGCATAAGCATATACCCAATTCCCAAAAATCTTCAACAAAAATACAAAAACACACTTTCCTTTCAACCAATGTCCCAAGTTTCCCATACCCAAATGATACACACCCTCACTAGTCTAAACTAATCAAAGATCCAAATTAAGGACATTTATTGTTTTTCACTTAGGGGTAGTGATGTGCTAAAATTAAGAACAAAAGGGATTAAATAAGCTCAAATGTGGCTAACAATGGTTGGTGAAAGGTAGGCTATTTGGGTAAGTAAGCTAAATAAAATGATGGTCTCAATCATATAAATGCATGTATACATGGAATAATGGACATAAAGAATCAAACAAATCAATGATTACAATCATAGAAAGAGAACAATGCACACAAGAATGAAAATAAGTGGTTATAAGATGTAACCACGCAATTAGGCTCAAAACTCACATGCTTGTGTTCTTAGCTCAAAAACCATGTTCCAAAATACATTCTTCAAGCAAGTTTATCACAAAAAAATTTCAAATTGGTAGGGTGCCCTAAAAATAGTTTCTTGGAAAAGAAATCATCACCCTAACCAAGTAGTCCTAACATAAAAAGAAATGATAGAATGTATACAAATTATAACTAACATGCAACCTATCATGCAATGCAACAACTAACTAACAAAAAAAATTGGTATTGAAAAAGGAAGTTGTTACCCATGGAGATCGGTCGGACGACCTCCCCAGACATAAAAACTTAGCACCGTCCTCGGTACATGCAAAGAAGAGCAATGTGGATGTGTTGCTACAATTGATGAGCTCCTTCAAAAGGTTGTGTGGGTGAACTTGTTTGTTGTCCCATTTGAAGCTTTTCCATTCCTTTCCTTCTTGGTGGACAACCTAAAAGGAAAGAGAAAGAAGGATAATTAAGCCTACATCCATGGCATCAAACCAAGTAGAACGTAGGCGAGGGCTAATGCCAACTAAGAGTAGGATTCTCACTACATGTTAGCTACGCATGTAAGTGAGAAAACAATATAGACAAAGGGCATATCAACTACTTGATGCAAGAACAAGTTAAAGCATAAGTGAATAACATGAAGAGCATGTCAAGCATCAAGTTCAAACAAGAAAGAGTGGGTCATGAAAGACATGTAAGCTCATATCAATGCACAAAGGATACAAGGATCATCAAGGTTAAGCATTACTTTAAAAGTTTCATCACCCAACAATATCAAACAAGCCAAGAAGCACCAAAATAATGCAAGAAATTCTCAACAATTGAGTAGGATAATGCAACACCATTATTAAAAGAAGAGACTTAGAAAAAAAACTGAAAACAGGCTATGGAAACAAAGTTGAAATGTATAGAATAGAAGTATACAAATGCGATAAACAAAAAAAAATTGCAGAGGAGAAAAAAAAACTCTTTATGCACGCTTACGCGCCGATGCACAGTTCGGCAGAAGGATGCGTACGCGCCAGGTGCGTGCACACGTGGGTTGTAGGCACAGAATAGGCACAAACTGGGCATAACTCTCTAAAACATGTACCAGGAGGGCAGGTGGCACTATCGGCGCGCATGCGCACAACGTGCGTGCGTGTGCATTGCGCAATTAGCTTCAAGGACGCGTACGCACCAGGTGCGCATACGCGCAGGTTGGTTTGTGCCTCAGGCATGGAGCTGGCGCAGTGTAGGCACAACTCTCGGGTCAATGTATGGAGGGGTGAGATTTTTAAATCCATGCGTCCGCGCACATGACGCGCCCACGTGGATGGTCAAAAATGCTTGAGGCGCATGTACGCACCAGGTGCGTGCACGCGCGGGTTGATGCTCTATTTTTCAAAATTTTTCATGTTCTTGCACCAATCCAAGCATTCCAAACCTCCAAACAGCTACCCAAACACCATAAAACCTTATTTAACATATTAGACTACCAAATAGATTCAGCAAACTACTCTAAATATGAATTTAAACTAATTCTACCAATATTTACAAAAGAGAAAATGAAAAGTTATTACCATGGTGGGGTGTCTCCCACCAAGCACTTTTGTTTATTGTCCTTAAGTTGGACTTATGGGAAGCTCCTTGTCATGGTGGCTTATGCTTGTATTCATCCTTGAATCTCCAAGGATGCTTGCTCTTCAATTGGTTGTTAGAATTTCCAACCATCCTCACCAAGCTTGGGGGAAGTTCTTCCCAAGATATGAGCTCCCAAAATCGGTCTTCATGTTGTGATCCGGGATCCCATATCTTATTTTCACACCCATCTTCTAGTTGATCATCACAATTCCAATTGGGTGAGAAGTGATCCGAATTCTCAAGTAAACACCAAAGCATCTTTCTAGACCCCTTTAGTTGAGAACTATACCAACCATTGCACATAGACTTTGAGTTTCCAACCATAAGGAACCTTGATTGGAATTTCCACCCACTAATAAATTCTCTTTTGCTCTTAACCTCACAAAGAGCTCTAAGTTGCCCATCCGTCTCAATCAAACTATATTCAAGTGGGAAAGTAAAGATTAGAGATAAAAATTTTACCTACTTGAATGTTGTATAGGATGGTGACGTAAGAAGGGGGACATCCCCACACTTAGATAATGCGAGGTCTACTCCCTTGTGCTCTTTCTTGACTACTGATGAGCAGATAATTTATACGCTTTTTGGCATTATTTTTAGGTAGTTTTTAGTAGAATCTGGCTACTTTTAGGGATGTTTTTATTAGTTTTTATGCAAAATTCATATTTCTGGACTTTACTATGAGTTTGTGTATTTTTCTGTGATTTTAGGTATTTTCTGGCTGAAATTGAGGGACCTGAGCAAAAATCTGATTCAGGCTGAAAAAGGAGTGCTAATGCTGTTGGATTCTGACCTCCCTGCACTCAAAATAGATTTTCTAGAGCTACAAAACTCTAAATGGCACGCTATTAATTAAGTTGGAAGGTAGACATCCAGGGCTTTCCAGCAATATATAATAATTCATACTTTATCCAAGTTTAGACGACGCAAATTTGCGTTCAACGCCAGATCCATGCTGCATTCTGGAGTAAAACACCAGAAACACGTCACAAACCAGAGTTAAATGCCAAACAGACATTACAACTTGGCGTTTAACCCCAAGAGAAGCATCTGCATGTGTAAAGCTCAAGCTCAACCCAAGCACACACCAAAGTGGGCCCCGGAAGTGTGGTGGTTCTATGTATGGTTCATATGTCTCATAAGGTGGTTGGTATGGTGGATAAGGATTATGGTTATAATGAGGTGTTTGGTGGTAGGGGGCTTGTGAGTAAGGTGGTTCAAAACCATGTTGAGGGGGTGGTTCATAGGCATGTGGTGGTGGTTGTTGACAATCACAATAAGGGTCACCACATCCATTAGATTGATATGCATTAGGATTAGAATTATACCCATAAGAAATTGGAGGGAGTTGTTGCCAATAAGGTTGATCAATCCCTTGAGGCTCCTCCCATCTTTGATTGTTCCATCCTTGATGCATATTGTCATTATAGCTCCCATTTCCTGCAACATAATTTGAACCAAACTCATAGCCAAAGTGGTGAGAATTCATAATAGCAAGAGGAAACAAAAACTAACAAAAATGAGAGACAAAGTCCTAAACCTAACAAAAACCAACAAATAAGAAAAAGACAAACATATTCACATATTCACAATAGCCAATAACATAACACCATTGCAACTCCCCGGCAACGGCGCCATTAATTTGATAAGCGAGAATTGCATTGGTTAGGAATTTCTCTTATAGAAAGAAGAATTTTATTGTAAGCATAGCTCCAAACCAACAAACAACTCTCGCATCAAATTAAAATTTATGGTTTTGTCACATGTACAAACCCCAAATAAGAATTAACCGGAGTATTTGGACTCCGGGTCGTCTCACAAGGATTGCAATGAAGTGTATGCTTATTGGCTCTGAGGTATGTTTTGGGATTTTTGGAATAAGAGACATGAAAAGTAACTAATAAGGAAATTCAAATAACAAAAAGGCCTTGGCAAGGGTTGGTGGTCAAGGATCTGTATCCTTTTCACTAACCACAACATGAGAATTGGCAAGGATCAACCCCACTAAGTCATCCTCTAGCTAATAAAGGAGAGTCAAATGAGCTATGTCAATCCAAGTCTATAAGTCCTACGTCTCCACCAATTCAATTAGTGAGATCTAAGGTTAATGGCTCCCAATCATCAATCACTTAGACATTAGCAACTCAAGAGTTCCTAAGTTACCTTCCCAAGCCAAGAGCATAAAATTCTACTCTAAAGCCCAACCAAGCATTTTGTCAAACACTTGGTGGGTACACATGGAAAGCATAGTACAAGTGCAAGAAATATGAATCTACCAACTACCAATTGCAAGGAAGGTAAAATCTCAACTCGAATCAACAATAAAAGAACATCAACATTAAATTGCATTAAAGAAAAGGTCCAAATTCAAAAAGAGTTTATCATCACAAAAGATAGCAAAAAGGGGAATTAACATGAAAACTAAGAGGAATCGAGAATATAAACATGAAATTGTAGAGAAAACAAGATGAGAACATGAAATTGGAACTAGATTTAAGATGAAATTAACCTAATCTACCCTAATTCTAGAGAGAAGAGGGAGCTTCTCTCTCTAGAAACTAAACTACATGATGCTAAGCTACAAACAATTGCTCCCCCTTTGCTTGGGCTCCAATTCTGCATGAAATACACTCAGAAACAGGTTGGAATTGGGCCTGGGCTACTCAAAAATCGCCCCCAGTGTTTTGCCTTTAAGTGAGTCACGTGAAAGTATCGGCGCGTGCGCGTCAATTGGCTATTTCTTCATCCGCGCAGAAGCGTTATGTACGTGCACGTGTCTTTATGCGAAATCACTTTTGCGCGTGCGCGCCTTGTGTGCATGCGCGCCCATTGATGCATTCCCAATTCCTGTTTCCTCATGCATTCTCCACTTTACATGCTTTTCTCCTCATTTTTTCCATCCAATACTTGTCTTATGAACCTGAAATCACTCACCAAACACATCAAGGCATCGAATGGAATTAAAGTGAGTTAAAATTACCAATTTAAGGGCCTAAAAAGCATGTTTTTACACTTAAGCACAATTCAAGGGAGAATTGCAAAACCATGCTATTTATTGAATAAATGTGGAAAAAGGTGATAAAATCCCCCAAATTAAGCACAAAATAAACCACGAAATCAGGGTTTATCAAATCTCCCCACACTTAAACTAAGCATGTCCTCACGCTGAAATCAAGAAAGAAGCAAAAGGGTATCAATATTTATTCAATGCGAACTAACTAAATGCAACCTATCTATGTGCAATCTATCTATATGAATGCATCCACTTGGTCAAAATAGGTCAACTTCCAAGAACACATATATGAGTATAAGGGCTAAAGCCAGAGCAGTCAAATCAACCCACAATTGAATTGAATCATTGAAAGATTTTACAAACTTGCAAGAAAAGATGATCATGGGTGGAACATGTAATTGAGCGATCGAATCCTCACCGGATGTGTATCCTCTATAGGCACTCAAGTGTATGGGGTTGATTCACTCAATTCTCCCCTAATCATGCTTTCCAAGATTTGTTTTTCATCTAACAATCAACAATTACTTTATTCATGCATACAAATATCATGAGGGCTTTCCTATAGGTTGTAATGGGGCTAGGGTTAAGGTAAGGATGCATATGGTCAAGTGGACTAGAATTTGAATCTTTGATTAACCTAAGCTTCCCACCTAACCTATATAACAACCTATACAATTCAAAGCTAGCCTAACTACCCATTCTTCACTTTTTTACACACTTATGCATTCCATTTTTTGGTCACTACACATACACATTGATTTTTTTATTGAGCTTTACTTGGGGCATTTTGTCCTCTTTTTATTGCTTGTCTTTTTCTTTCTCTCTCTCTCTCTCTCTATATATATATATATATATATATATATTTTGCTTTTTCTATCATTTTTTTCAAACATTGTACAAGAACATCAATGCATAAGATTAATAAATATGATTGATACATGAGTATGTACCTAATTTCTAAATATAGAGATACAAAAACACCCTTTTATCCAAACCAATATTCTCAATTCTTCCCAAACTTGAATAATAAACACTCTCACTAGCCTAAGCTAATCAAAGATCCAAACAAGGGACTTTTATTATTTTTCACTTTAGGCTTGTAATGTGCTACCATAAAGAACAATTGGGTTAAGCATAGGCTCAAAATTGGCTAACAATGGAAAGTAAAAAGTAGGCTATTTGGGTAAGTGAGCTAATGAAACAATGGCCTCAATCATATAAGTGCATGTATACATAAAATAATGGATATATAGAATTAAACAAATCAAAGTTTACAATCATAGAAAGAGAACAATGCACACAAGAATGAAAATAAGTGGCTATATGATGTAACCACACAATTAGGCTCAATTCTCACATGCTTGTGTTCTTAGCTCAAAAACATGATCCACAAAATATATAATTCAAGCAAGCTCTAAAAGTGTTGGGATTAGAAACTTGTTACCCAAAAATGTCGAGTGGTCAGACGACCTCCCCACACTTAAAAGTTTGCACCGTCCTCGGTGCACTCAAAGATGAGCAACAAGGTACGGCGACCTTCCTAGTTGCCACCTCCAGCTGGTAGGTTAACCAGTTGCTGCATGTCCTTTTCCTGCTTCTATTGTTGCTTATGATGACTTATCCTAAAAATAGAAAACAGGAGATAATAAGACAAGTGAATGCACAAGCAAGAAACCATGGATTGTTGGAATGAGGTAATTCACTAGAATTGAGTGAGTGAGTTAATGTGACATTGATGAAAAATAGGCATGTGGGTCCTAACTTGCATGCGGTTTAGAACTCACACCCTAGTATTTGAAAGCCATGTCACAATTATACAAAAGAAGTATGCACTTCACTCATTTTGGTGTGCTTGAAGTACTTTAAAAGACTTGTAGGTTAAATCAAGCAAACAATTAGTAAAGAAGCATAAAAGCATTCAAGCAAGCAATCAAGCAATTGTGAAATTAGATAGTGAATGGACATTGATTGATGTGTAAGTAATTTAGTGAACAAAATGGTATATGAAACTTATACAACAATCAATGACACATATTGAAGTAATATATACATATGCAATGCAACCAAAAATCCTAAGAGACCTAAAAGTGAAATACAAAAGTGTTGGGATTAGAAACTAGTCACCCAAAGACGCCGCTCGGTCGGACGACCTCCCCACACTTAAAAGTTTGCATTGTCCTTGGTGCATTCAAAGATGAGAAAGGGGGTACGGTGACTTTCCTTGTTGCTACCTTAAGCTAGTAGGTCAACCGATGTTGCATGCCTTTCTCCTACTTCCATTTTTGCTTATGATGATTCATCCTGAAAATAGAAAACAGGAGATAATAAGACAAGTAAATGCATAAGCAAGGAAGCATGGATTGTTGGAATGAGGTAAATAATTAGAATTGAGTGAGTGAATTGGTGTGACATTAATGAAAAATAGGTGTGTGGGTTCTAAAATTGTGCACGGTTTAGAACATAACAAACTCCGGGTCGTCTCACAAGGAATTGCAATGAAGTGCTCAATTATTGACTACGGGGATCAAAGGGTTTTGTTTATAAAATGGCAAGAAGAGTAAATCAAACAAGAAATTAAAGAAAGCAAGTAATAAAGAGAGACATTCATGGCAAGGTTTGAGATCATAGGCTTTCTATCCTAGTCATACAATGACTAATTCATCTTACCTAGTCTACTCCAACAAATAGGGAGAAAGTCAAATAAGACTAATCAATCATATCACAATAATAAACAAGAATTTATCTCATTTCGTCATCCCAACATTGGAAGAAGGTATAAGTTATATTCCATGAGAGAAAGTCAAACAAGACTAGTTAACCCCAATCCAAATGTACTAATCAACTTACTAATTGCTGTGCGCGTACGCGTCAATACTGGCACGTGATTTTTAAGTGAACTCATGCCCAGCAAATTCACAGAAGCTGTGGGGCCCAATCTAAACCTACTTTGGCGTCAAAATGCACAAAAGGACCATGGATTAAAGGGGAAGGCATCATTCATTTCATTTATCCATCATTAGATTTAGGAGACCTAGTTTGAGTTTTAGTTTTCTAGAGAGGGAAGCTCTCCCTTCTCTCTAGAATTAAGATTAGGTTTAGGTTAGAATTTCTTAGATCTAGGTTTTAATCTTTGCTTTCTTCTACTTTTACCTTTCAATTCTATGATGCTACATCTTGTTCTTCTATTCTCTAGTTGCAATTTCTTATATTTTTTGTCTCCATACTTTTTAAGTGATCTACTCTTGTTCTTCTTATTTTCTTTTAATGCAATTTGAGGTAATTCATGTTAATTGTGTTTTCCTTGATTGTTATTGTTAATCTTTTACAATTAGTAATTATTAGATTTCATTATTGTTGTCATTCTACTATGCTTTTCTTTTATGCCTTCCAAGTCTTTGATTAAATGCTTGAAAGGATGCTAGAGTAGAATTTTCTCCTCTTAGCCTATATGTAGAGTAATTGGAGATGCTTGAGTTATCAAACTCTTTTGTTGATTGATAATTGGAAGTTGCTAATTGGCTTGAATGCACTAAGGTTAGTCTTTCCTTAGGAGTTGGCTAAGACTTGTGGAATTAAGTTAATTCATCCACTTGACTTTCCTCCATGGTTAGAGGTTAACCATGTGGGAGCAATAAACAACTCTCATAAGAATTTATAAGGATAAATATGATAGGATTTCAAATTCTCACACCCTGCCAAGAGCTTTTTGTTAGTTTACTTCGTTTGCAATTTACAATTTTTGTCTATTATCTCAAAAAGCCCAAAATACTTCAAAACCAATAACAATAACACTTTATTGCAATTCCTAGGGAGAACGACCCGAGGTTTGAATACTTTGGTTTATATTTTTAGGGGTTTGTTACTTGTGACAATCAAATTTTTGTATGAAAGGATTATTGTTGGTTTAGAAACTATACTTGCAACGAGAATTCATTTGTGAAATTTTAGACAACACAAAAGTCTAAATCATCAATCATCAGCTGCCAGCTCAAGGGATGAAGGTTGAGAGAAATTTTGTGGACATGGATGTGTTATGGTAAAGTTATTTTGAGGAGTATGGAATGTGTTTTGTGAGTAATGAAATGAATTTAGTGGTTGATGAAATGCGTTGTATGGATCTTGGAAGGAACTTTGTGTTGAGGCATATTCAAGAAGAATTTTCAAATAAGAAACTGGAGTTGGGGTTGGACAATTTTGCATGAATGAATTGAAGGTACTCTCAAGTGATGATGGTTCTTGATAAGTGGAGTATGAACTAGTAAATGCTCCTTGATTTTGATCCTCCCACCTACAACTTGAGTAATTGTCGAATTTATCACCATATGGATCATTTTGTGGTTCTAGGGGGCAATCTTGCATGAATTTGTTGATAGCAAAATCAAGTGATGATGTCTTTTGATGAATAGAATATGGAGCATTAAAATCTCTTTGGTTTTGACCCTCCCAGCCACAACATGAGTAGTTGTTAGATTTATCAAAATATGGTTCATCTTGTGTCTGTGGGAGGTGTTCATACTCTATCATTCCTTGTTGACACTCCCATCCACCATTAGCATAATGACATGAATTATTTTGTGGTGTTGGGCAATATCCCAGGAAATTATCTTGATCATTTTGTGGCCCTGGAGCATACCCCCGCATAGTAGAAAAATAAAAAATTCCAACAATATCTAAAAAATAAAAAAATTGAAAATTTTTAGATTTTTAAAATTAATTTAGTCAACTGTTGGGTGTAGCATTATCCGGTAAATAAAAAATAACAAAAATATTTTTAAAAAATAAAAATTAAAAAAAATAAATATCTAAATTTCTAATTTTTAAATCATAAGATTAAATTTTTTATTTAAGTTAAAAAATAAAATAAAGTCCAGCAATATCAAGTAAACAAAAAATTAGTAAATTTATTATTTTTTTTAATTTTAAAATTAAAATATAAATTTTTTTATAATTGTAGAATAATGAAAAATTCCAAAAATATCCAAAAAATTTTAAAATTTTAAAATTTGTAAATTTGTAAATTAATTTATTCTTAATTTTTGACAAGTGGAGCAAAAAAAGTCAACTGTGAGGTGTACCATTATCCAGCGAATAAAAAAATAAAAAATATTTTTGAAAAAATTAAAAATTTCAAAAAACTAATTTTTTATTTTTTAATTTTTAAATTTTATGATTAAATTGTTTTATTTAAACTAGAAAAATAAAATAAAGTCAAGCAATATCTAGTAAACAACAGATCTACATATTTATTATTTTTTTACTTTTTCAACTAAAAAAATAATTTTTTTCTAGTAGTAAACAAATTCCAATAATATCCAAAAAATAAAAAAATTGAAAATTTAATATTTTTAATTACTTTATTCTTAATTTTTGAACAAGTGCAGCGAAGAAAGGTCAACTGTCCGAGTGTAGCATTATTCGGTGAATAAAAAATACTTTTAAAAAATAAAAATTTGTAAAAAATAAATTTTTTATTTTTGGATCTTTAAATTATATGAATAAACTTTTTTATTTAAATTAGAAAATAAAATAAAGTCTAACAATATCCAATAAGCAACAGATATGTAAATTTATTATTAATTTTCAATTTTTAAATAAAAAATATATTTTTTTCTAATAGTAGAAAAATAAAAACTTCAAACATTATCTAAAAAATAAAAAAATTTAAAATTTTTAGATTTTTAAAATTAATTTAGTCAACTGTCGGGTGTAGCATTATCTGGTAAATAAAAAATAACAAAAATATTTTTAAAAAAATAAAAATTAAAAAAAACTAAATATCTAAATTTCTAATTTTTAAATCATAAGATTAAATATTTTATTTAAGTTAAAAAATAAAATAAAGTCTAGCATTATCAAGTAAACAAAAAATCAGTAAATTTATTATTTTTTTTAATTTTAAAATTAAAAAATAAATTTTTTTATAATTGTAGAATAATGAAAAATTCCAAAAATATCAAAAAAATAAAAAAAATTTAAATTTTAAATTTTTTAAATTAATTTATTCTTAATTTGTGACAAGTGGAGCAAACAAAGTCAAGTGTAGGGTGTACCATTATCCAGCGGATAAAAAAAATAAAAAATATTTTTGAAAAAATTAAAAATTTTATAAAAATAATTTTTTTAATTTTGAATTTTTAAATCTTATGATTAAATTGTTTTATTTAAACTAGAAAAATAAAATAAAGTCAAGCAATATCTAGTAAACAACAGATATATAAATTTATTATTTTTTTAATTTTTAAACTAAGTAAATAATTTTTTTCTAGTAGTAAAAAAATAAAAAATTCCAATAATATCCAAAAAATAAAAAATTTAAAATTTAATATTTTTTAATTACTTTATTCTTAATTTTTGAACAAGTGCAGCGGAAAAAGGTCAACTGTCCGGGTGTAGCATTATTCGGTGAATAAAAAATACTTTTAAAAAATAAAAATTTGTAAAAAATAAGTTTTTTATTTTTGAATTATTAAATTATATGAATAAACTTTTTTATTTAAATTAGAAAAATAAAATAAAGTCTAACAATATCCAGTAAGCAATAGATATGTAAATTTATTATTAATTTTCAATTTTTAAAGAAAAAATATATTTTTTTCTAATAGTAGAAAAATAAAAAATTCCAACAATATCTAAAAAATAAAAAAATTGAAAATTTTTAGATTTTTAAAATTAATTTAGTCAACTGTTGGGTGTAGCATTATCCGGTAAATAAAAAATAACAAAAATATTTTTAAAAAAATAAAAATTAAAAATAAATAAATATCTAACTTTCTAATTTTTAAATCATAAGATTAAATTTTTTATTTAAATAAAAAAAATAAAATAAAGTCCAGCAATATCAAGTAAACAAAAAATCAGTAAATTTATTATTTTTTAATTTTAAAACTAAAAAATAAATTTTTTATAATAGTAGAATAATGAAAAATTCAAAAAATATCCAAAAAATTAAAAAAATAAAAAATTTTAAATTTTTTAAATTAATTTATTCTTAATTTGTGACGGTGGAGCAAACAAAGTCAAGTGTAGGGTGTACCATTATCCAGCGAATAAAAAAATAAAAAATATTTTTGAAAAAATTAAAAATTTCATAAAACTAATTTTTTAATTTTGAATTTTTAAATCTTATGATTAAATTGTTTTATTTAAACTAGAAAAATAAAATAAAGTCAATTAATATCTAGTAAACAACAGATCTATAAATTTATTATTTTTTTTAATTTTTACACTAAAAAAATAATTTTTTTCTAGTAGTAAAAAAATAAAAATTCCAATAATATCCAAAAAATAAAAAAATTGAAAATTTAATATTTTTTAATTACTTTATTCTTAATTTTTGAACAAGTGCAGCGAAAAAAGGTCAACTGTCCGGGTGTAGCGTTATTCGGTGAATAAAAAATACTTTTAAAAAATAAAAATTTGTAAAAAATATTTTTTTTTGAATTATTAAATTATATGAATAATCTTTTTTATTTAAATTAGAAAAATAAAATAAAGTCTAACAATATCCAGTAAGCAACAGATATGTAAATTTATTATTAATTTTCAATTTTTAAAGAAAAAAATATATTTTTTTCTAATAGTAGAAAAATAAAAAATTCCAACAATATCTAATAAATAAAAAAATTGAAAATTTTTAGATTTTTAAAATTAATTTAGTCAACTATTGGGTGTAGCATTATCCGGTAAATAAAAAATAACAAAAATATTTTTAAAAAAATAAAAATTAAAAAAAATAAATATCTAACTTTCTAATTTTTAAATCATAATATTAAATTTTTTATTTAAATAAAAAAATAAAATAAAGTCCAGCAATATCAAGTAAACAAAAAATCAGTAAATTTATTATTTTTTAATTTTAAAACTAAAAAATAAATTTTTTATAATAGTAGAATAATGAAAAATTCCAAAAATATCCAAAAAATTAAAAAAATTAAAAATTTTAAATTTTTTAAATTAATTTATTCTTAATTTGTGACAGTGGAGCAAACAAAGTCAAGTGTAGGGTGTACCATTATCTAGCGAATAAAAAAATAAAAAATATTTTTGAAAAAATTAAAAATCTCATAAAACTAATTTTTTTAATTTTGAATTTTTAAATCTTATGATTAAATTGTTTTATTTAAACTAGAAAAATAAAATAAAGTCAATTAATATCTAGTAAACAACAGATCTATAAACTTATTATTTTTTTTTAATTTTTAAACTAAAAAAATAATTTTTTTCTAGTAGTAAAAAAATAAAAATTCCAATAATATCCAAAAATAAAAAAATTGATAATTTAATATTTTTTAATTACTTTATTCTTAATTTTTGAACAAGTGCAGCGAAAAAAGGTCAACTGTCCTGGTGTAGCATTATTCGGTGAATAAAAAATACTTTTAAAAAATAAAAATTTGTAAAAAATAAATTTTTTATTTTTGAATTATTAAATTATATGAATAAACTTTTTTATTTAAATTAGAAAAATAAAATAAAGTCTAACAATATCCAGTAAGCAACAGATATGTAAATTTATTATTAATTTTCAATTTTTAAAGAAAAAAATATATTTTTTTCTAAAAGTAGAAAAATAAAAAATTCCAACAATATCTAAAAAATAAAAAAATTGAAAATTTTAAGCTTTTTAAAATTAATTTAGTCAACTGTTGGGTGTAGCATTATCCGGTAAATAAAAAATAACAAAAATATTTTTAAAAAAATAAAAATTAAAAAAAATAAATATCTAAATTTCTAATTTTTAAATCATAAGAATAAATTTTTTGATTTAAATTAAAAAAATAAAATAAAGTCCAGCAAAATCAAGTAAACAAAAAATCAGTAAATTTATTATTTTTTTAATTTTAAAACTAAAAAATAAATTTTTTATAATAGTAGAATAATGAAAAATTCCAAAAATATCCAAAAAATTAAAAAAATTTTAAATTTTAAATTTTTTAAATTAATTTATTCTTAATTTGTGACAAGTGGAGCAAACAAAGTCAAGTGTAGGGTGTACCATTATCCAGCGAATAAAGAAAATAAAAAATATTTTTGAAAAAATTAAAAATTTCATAAAACTATTTTTTTTAATTTTTAATTTTTAAATCTTATGATTAAATTGTTTTATTTAAACTAGAAAAATAAAATAAAGTCAAGCAATATCTAGTAAACAACAGATATATAAATTTATTATTTTTTTTAATTTTTAAACTAAAAAAATAATTTTTTTCTAGTAGTAAAAAAATAAAAAATTCCAATAATATCCAAAAAATAAAAAAATTGAAAATTTAATATTTTTTAATTACTTTATTCTTAATTTTTGAACAAGTGCAGCGAAAAAAGGTCAACTGTCCGGGTGTAGCATTATTCGGTGAATAAAAAATACTTTTAAAATATAAAAATTTGCAAAAAATAAATTTTTTTTGAATTATTAAATTATATGAATAAACTTTTTTATTTAAATTAGAAAAATAAAATAAAGTCTAACAATATCCAGTAAGCAACAGATATGTAAATTTATTATTAATTTTCAATTTTTAAAGAAAAAAATATATTTTTTTCTAATAGTAGAAAAATAAAAAATTCCAACAATACATAAAAAATAAAAAATTGATAATTTTTAGATTTTTAAAATTAATTTAGTCAACTATTGGGTGTAGCATTATCCGGTAAATAAAAAATAACAAAAATATTTTTAAAAAAATAAAAATTAAAAAAAATAAATATCTAACTTTCTAATTTTTAAATCATAAGATTAATTTTTTTATTTAAATAAAAAAAATAAAATAAAGTCCAGCAATATCAAGTAAACAAAAAATCAGTAAATTTATTATTTTTTAATTTTAAAACTAAAAAATAAATTTTTTATAATAGTAGAATAATGAAAAATTCCAAAAATATCCAAAAAATTAAAAAATTAAAAATTTTAAATTTTTTAAATTAATTTATTCTTAATTTGTGACGGTGGAGCAAACAAAGTCAAGTGTAGGGTGTACCATTATCCAGCGAATAAAAAAATGAAAAATATTTTTGAAAAAATTAAAAATTTCATAAAACTAATTTTTTCAATTTTGAATTTTTAAATTTATGATTAAATTGTTTTATTTAAACTAGAAAAATAAAATAAAGTCAATTAATATCTAGTAAACAACAGATCTATAAATTTATTATTTTTTTTTTAATTTTTAAACTAAAAAAATAATTTTTTTCTAGTAGTAAAAAAATAAAAATTCCAATAATATCCAAAAAATAAAAAAATTGAAAATTTAATATTTTTTAATTACTTTATTCTTAATTTTTGAACAAGTGCAGCAAAAACAGGTCAACTGTCCGGGTGTAGCATTATTCGGTGAATAAAAAATACTTTTAAAAAATAAAAATTTGTAAAAAATAATTTTTTTATTTTTGAATTATTAAATTATATGAATAAACTTTTTTATTTAAATTAGAAAAATAAAATAAAGTCTAACAATATCCAGTAAGCAACAGATATGTAAATTTATTATTAATTTTCAATTTTTAAAGAAAAAAATATATTTTTTTCTAATAGTTGAAAAATAAAAAATTCCAACAATATCTAAAAAATAAAAAAATTGAAAATTTTAGATTTTTAAAATTAATTTAGTCAACTATTGGGTGTAGCATTATCCGGTAAATAAAAAATAACAAAAATATTTTTAAAAAAATAAAAATTAAAAAAAATAAATATCTAACTTTCTAATTTTTAAATCATAAGATTAAATTTTTTATTTAAATAAAAAAATAAAATAAAGTCCAGCAATATCAAGTAAACAAAAAATCAGTAAATTTATTATTTTTTAATTTTAAAACTAAAAAATAAATTTTTTATAATAGTAGAATAATGAAAAATTCCAAAAATATCCAAAAAATTAAAAAAATTAAAAATTTTAAATTTTTTAAATTAATTTATTCTTAATTTGTGACAGTGGAGCAAACAAAGTCAAGTGTAGGGTGTACCATTATCTAGCGAATAAAAAAATTAAAAATATTTTTGAAAAAATTAAAAATTTCATAAAACTAATTTTTTTAATTTTGAATTTTTAAATCTTATGATTAAATTGTTTTATTTAAACTAGAAAAATAAAATAAAGTCAATTAATATCTAGTAAACAACAGATCTATAAATTATTATTTTTTTTTAATTTTTAAACTAAAAAAATAATTTTTTTCTAGTAGTAAAAAAATAAAAATTCCAATAATATCCAAAAATAAAAAAATTGAAAATTTAATATTTTTTAATTACTTTATTCTTAATTTTTGAACAAGTGCAGCGAAAAAAGGTCAACTGTCCTGGTGTAGCATTATTCGGTGAATAAAAAATACTTTTAAAAAATAAAAATTTGTAAAAAATAAATTTTTTATTTTGAATTATTAAATTATATGAATAAACTTTTTTATTTAAATTAGAAAAATAAAATAAAGTCTAACAATATCCAGTAAGCAACAATATGTAAATTTATTATTAATTTTCAATTTTTAAAGAAAAAAATATATTTTTTTCTAATAGTAGAAAAATAAAAAATTCCAACAATATCTAAAAAATAAAAAAATTGAAAATTTTAAGCTTTTTAAAATTAATTTAGTCAACTGTTGGGTGTAGCATTATCCGGTAAATAAAAAATAACAAAAATATTTTTAAAAAAATAAAAATTAAAAAAAATAAATATCTAAATTTCTAATTTTTAAATCATAAGAATAAATTTTTTGATTTAAATTAAAAAAATAAAATAAAGTCCAGCAAAATCAAGTAAACAAAAAATCAGTAAATTTATTATTTTTTAATTTTAAAACTAAAAAATAAATTTTTTTAATAGTAGAATAATGAAAAATTCCAAAAATATCCAAAAAATTAAAAAAATTAAAAATTTTAAATTTTTTAAATTAATTTATTCTTAATTTGTGACAAGTGGAGCAAACAAAGTCAAGTGTAGGGTGTACCATTATCCAGCGAATAAAGAAAATAAAAAATATTTTTGAAAAAATTAAAAATTTCATAAAACTATTTTTTTTAATTTTGAATTTTTAAATCTTATGATTAAATTGTTTTATTTAAACTAGAAAAATAAAATAAAGTCAAGCAATATCTAGTAAACAACAGATATATAAATTTATTATTTTTTTAATTTTTAAACTAAAAAAATAATTTTTTTCTAGTAGTAAAAAAATAAAAAATTCCAATAATATCCAAAAAATAAAAAAATTGAAAATTTAATATTTTTTAATTACTTTATTCTTAATTTTTGAACAAGTGCAGCGAAAAAAGGTCAACTGTCCGGGTGTAGCATTATTCGGTGAATAAAAAATACTTTTAAAATATAAAAATTTGCAAAAAATAAATTTTTTTTTGTATTATTAAATTATATGAATAAACTTTTTTATTTAAATTAGAAAAATAAAATAAAGTCTAACAATATCCAGTAAGCAACAGATATGTAAATTTATTATTAATTTTCAATTTTTAAAGAAAAAAATATATTTTTTTCTAATAGTAGAAAAATAAAAAATTCCAACAATACATAAAAAATAAAAAATTGATAATTTTTAGATTTTTAAAATTAATTTAGTCAACTATTGGGTGTAGCATTATCCGGTAAATAAAAAATAACAAAAATATTTTTAAAAAAATAAAAATTAAAAAAAATAAATATCTAACTTTCTAATTTTTAAATCATAAGATTAATTTTTTTATTTAAATAAAAAAATAAAATAAAGTCCAGCAATATCAAGTAAACAAAAAATCAGTAAATTTATTATTTTTTAATTTTAAAACTAAAAAATAAATTTTTTATAATAGTAGAATAATGAAAAATTCCAAAAATATCCAAAAAATTAAAAAAATTAAAAATTTTAAATTTTTTAAATTAATTTATTCTTAATTTGTGACGGTGGAGCAAACAAAGTCAAGTGTAGGGTGTACCATTATCCAGCGAATAAAAAAATGAAAAATATTTTTGAAAAAATTAAAAATTTCATAAAACTAATTTTTTCAATTTTGAATTTTTAAATCTTATGATTAAATTGTTTTATTTAAACTAGAAAAATAAAATAAAGTCAATTAATATCTAGTAAACAACAGATCTATAAATTTATTATTTTTTTTTATTTTTAAACTAAAAAAATAATTTTTTTCTAGTAGTAAAAAAATAAAAATTCCAATAATATCCAAAAAATAAAAAAATTGAAAATTTAATATTTTTTTAATTACTTTATTCTTAATTTTGAACAAGTGCAGCGAAAACAGGTGAACTGTCCGGGTGTAGCATTATTCGGTGAATAAAAAATACTTTTAAAAAATAAAAATTTGTAAAAAATAAATTTTTTATTTTTGAATTATTAAATTATATGAATAAACTTTTTTATTTAAATTAGAAAAATAAAATAAAGTCTAACAATATCCAGTAAGCAACAGATATGTAAATTTATTATTAATTTTCAATTTTTAAAGAAAAAAATATATTTTTTTCTAATAGTAGAAAAATAAAAAATTCCAACAATATCTAAAAAATAAAAAAATTTAAAATGTTTAGATTTTTAAAATTAATTTAGTCAACTATTGGGTGTAGCATTATCCGGTAAATAAAAAATAACAAAAATATTTTTAAAAAAATAAAAATTAAAAAAAATAAATATCTAACTTTCTAATTTTTAAATCATAAGATTAATTTTTTATTTAAATAAAAAAATAAAATAAAGTCCAGCAATATCAATAAACAAAAAATCAGTAAATTTATTATTTTTTAATTTTAAAACTAAAAAATAAATTTTTTATAATAGTAGAATAATGAAAAATTCCAAAAATATCCAAAAAATTAAAAAAATTAAAAATTTTAAATTTTTTAAATTAATTTATTCTTAATTTGTGACAGTGGAGCAAACAAAGTCAAGTGTAGGGTGTACCATTATCTAGCGAATAAAAAAATAAAAATATTTTTGAAAAAATTAAAAATTTCATAAAACTAATTTTTTTAATTTTGAATTTTTAAATCTTATGATTAAATTGTTTTATTTAAACTAGAAAAATAAAATAAAGTCAATTAATATCTAGTAAACAACAGATCTATAAATTTATTATTTTTTTTTAATTTTTAAACTAAAAAAATAATTTTTTTCTAGTAGTAAAAAAATAAAAATTCCAATAATATCCAAAAATAAAAAAATTGAAAATTTAATATTTTTTAATTACTTTATTCTTAATTTTTGAACAAGTGCAGCGAAAAAAGGTCAACTGTCCTGGTGTAGCATTATTCGGTGAATAAAAAATACTTTTAAAAAATAAAAATTTGTAAAAAATAAATTTTTTATTTTTGAATTATTAAATTATATGAATAAACTTTTTATTTAAATTAGAAAAATAAAATAAAGTCTAACAATATCCAGTATGCAACAAATATGTAAATTTATTATTAATTTTCAATTTTTAAAGAAAAAAATATATTTTTTTCTAATAGTAGAAAAATAAAAAATTCCAACAATATCTAAAAAATAAAAAAATTGAAAATTTTAAGCTTTTTAAAATTAATTTAGTCAACTGTTGGGTGTAGCATTATCCGGTAAATAAAAAATAACAAAAATATTTTTAAAAAAATAAAAATTAAAAAAAATAAATATCTAAATTTCTAATTTTTAAATCATAAGAATAAATTTTTTGATTTAAATTAAAAAAATAAAATAAAGTCCAGCAAAATCAAGTAAACAAAAAATCAGTAAATTTATTATTTTTTTAATTTTAAAACTAAAAAATAAATTTTTTTAATAGTAGAATAATGAAAAATTCCAAAAATATCCAAAAAATTAAAAAAATTAAAAATTTTAAATTTTTTAAATTAATTTATTCTTAATTTGTGACAAGTGGAGCAAACAAAGTCAAGTGTAGGGTGTACCATTATCCAGCGAATAAAAAAATAAAAAATATTTTTGAAAAAATTAAAAATTTCATAAAACTTTTTTTTTAATTTTGAATTTTTAAATCTTATGATTAAATTGTTTTATTTAAACTAGAAAAATAAAATAAAGTCAAGCAATATCTAGTAAACAACAGATATATAAATTTATTATTTTTTTTAATTTTTAAACTAAAAAAATAATTTTTTTCTAGTAGTAAAAAATAAAAAATTCCAATAATATCCAAAAAATAAAAAAATTGAAAATTTAATATTTTTTAATTACTTTATTCTTAATTTTTGAACAAGTGCAGCGAAAAAAGGTCAACTGTCCGGGTGTAGCATTATTCGGTGAATAAAAAATACTTTTAAAATATAAAAATTTGCAAAAAATAAATTTTTTTTGTATTATTAAATTATATGAATAAACTTTTTTATTTAAATTAGAAAAATAAAATAAAGTCTAACAATATCCAGTAAGCAACAGATATGTAAATTTATTATTAATTTTCAATTTTTAAAGAAAAAAATATATTTTTTTCTAATAGTAGAAAATAAAAAATTCCAACAATACATAAAAAATAAAAAATTGAAAATTTTTAGATTTTTAAAATTAATTTAGTCAACTATTGGGTGTAGCATTATCCGGTAAATAAAAAATAACAAAAATATTTTTAAAAAAATAAAAATTAAAAAAAATAAATATCTAACTTTCTAATTTTTAAATCATAAGATTAATTTTTTTATTTAAATAAAAAAATAAAATAAAGTCCAGCAATATCAAGTAAACAAAAAATCAGTAAATTTATTATTTTTTAATTTTAAAACTAAAAAATAAATTTTTTATAATAGTAGAATAATGAAAAATTCCAAAAATATCCAAAAAATTAAATAAATTAAAAATTTTAAATTTTTTAAATTAATTTATTCTTAATTTGTGACGGTGGAGCAAACAAAGTCAAGTGTAGGGTGTACCATTATCCAGCGAATAAAAAAATGAAAAATATTTTTGAAAAAATTAAAAATTTCATAAAACTAATTTTTTTAATTTTGAATTTTTAAATCTTATGATTAAATTGTTTTATTTAAACTAGAAAAATAAAATAAAGTCAATTAATATCTAGTAAACAACAGATCTATAAATTTATTATTTTTTTTTAATTTTTAAACTAAAAAAATAATTTTTTTCTATAGTAAAAAAATAAAAATTCCAATAATATCCAAAAAATAAAAAAATTGAAAATTTAATATTTTTTAATTACTTTATTCTTAATTTTTGAACAAGTGCAGCGAAAACAGGTCAACTGTCCGGGTGTAGCATTATTCGATGAATAAACAATACTTTTAAAAAATAAAAATTTGTAAAAAATAAATTTTTTATTTTTGAATTATTAAATTATATGAATAAACCCTTTTTATTTAAATTAGAAAAATAAAATAAAGTCTAACAATATCCAGTAAGCAACAGATATGTAAATTTATTATTAATTTTCAATTTTTAACGAAAAAAATATATTTTTTTCTAATAGTAGAAAAATAAAAAATTCCAACAATATATAAAAAATAAAAAAATTGAAAATTTTATGATTTTTAAAATTAATTTAGTCAACTGTTGGGTGTAGCATTATCCGGTAAATAAAAAATAACAAAAATATTTTTAAAAAAATAAAAATTAAAAAAAATAAATATCTAAATTTCTAATTTTTAAATCATAAGAATAAATTTTTTTATTTAAATTAAAAAAATAAAATAAAGTCCAGCAAAATCAAGTAAACAAAAAATCAGTAAATTTATTATTTTTTTAATTTTAAAACTAAAAAATAAATTTTTTATAATAGTAGAATAATGAAAAATTCCAAAAATATCCAAAAAATTAAAAAAATTAAAAATTTTAAATTTTTTAATTAATTTATTCTTAATTTGTGACAAGTGGAGCAAACAAAGTCAAGTGTAGGGTGTACCATTATCCAGCGAATAAAGAAAATAAAAAATATTTTTGAAAAAATTAAAAATTTCATAAAACTTTTTTTTAATTTTGAATTTTTAAATCTTATGATTAAATTGTTTTATTTAAACTAGAAAAATAAAATAAAGTCAAGCAATATCTAGTAAACAACAGATATATAAATTTATTATTTTTTTAATTTTTAAACTAAAAAAATAATTTTTTTCTAGTAGTAAAAAAATAAAAAATTCCAATAATATCCAAAAAATAAAAAAATTGAAAATTTAATATTTTTTAATTACTTTATTCTTAATTTTTGAACAAGTGCAGCGAAAAAAGGTCAACTGTCGGGTGTAGCATTATTCGGTGAATAAAAAATATTTTAAAAAATAAAAATTTGTAAAAAATAAATTTTTTTTTGAATTTTAAATTATATGAATAAACTTTTTTTATTAAAAATAAAATAAAGTCTAACAATATCCAGTAAGCAACAGATATGTAAATTTATTATTAATTTTCAATTTTTAAAGAAAAAAATATATTTTTTTCTAATAGTAGAAAAATAAAAAATTCCACAATATCTAAAAAATAAAAAATTGAAAATTTTTAGATTTTAAATTAATTTAGTCAACTATTGGGTGTAGCATTACCGGTAATTAAAAAATAACAAAAATATTTTTAAAAAAATAAAAATTAAAAAAAATAAATTTCTAATTTCTAATTTTAAATCATAAGATTAAATTTTTTTATTTAAATTAAAAAATAAAATAAAGTCCAGCAATATCAAGTAAAAAAAATCAGTAAATTTATTATTTTTTTATTTTAAAACTAAAAAATAAATTTTTTATAATAGTAGAATAATGAAAAATTCCAAAAATATCCAAAAATAAAAAATTTAAAATTTAAATTTTTTAAATTAATTTATTCTTAATTTGTGACAAGTGGAGCAAAAAAAGTCAAGTGTAGGGTGTACCATTATCCAGCGAATAAAAAAATAAAAAATATTTTTGAAAAAATTAAAAATTTAAAAAAACTAATTTTTTTATTTTGAATTTTTAATCTTATGATTAAATTGTTTATTTAAACTAGAAAAATAAAATAAAGTCAAGCAATATCTAGTAAACAACAGATATATAAATTTATTATTTTTTTTTTTTAAACTAAAAAAATAATTTTTTCTAGTAGTAAAAAATAAAAAATTCCAATAATATCAAAAAATAAAAAAAATTGAAAATTTAATATTTTTTAATTACTTTATTCTTAATTTTTGAACAAGTGCAGCGAAAAAATGTCAACTGTCCGGGTGTAGCATTATTCGGTGAATAAAAAATACTTTTAAAAAATAAAAATTTGTAAAAAATAAATTTTTATTTTAATTATTAAATTATAGAATAAACTTTTTTATTTAAATTAGAAAAATAAAATAAAGTCTAACAATATCCATAAGCAACAGATATGTAAATTTATTATTAATTTTCAATTTTTAAAGAAAAAAATATTTTTTCTAATAGTAGAAAAATAAAAAATTCCAACATATCTAAAAAATAAAAAAATTGAAAATTTTTAGATTTTAAAATTAATTTAGTCAACTGTGGGTGTAGCATTATCCGGTAATTAAAAAATAACAAAAATATTTTTAAAAAATAAAAATTAAAAAAAATTTCTAATTTTGAATTTTTAAATTATAAGATTAATTTTTTTATTTAAATTAAAAAAATAAAATAAAGTCTAGCAATATCAAGTAAAAAAAAATCAGTAAATTTATTATTTTTTTAATTTTAAAACAAAAAATAATTTTTTATAATAGTAGAATAATGAAAAATTCCAAAAATATCCAAATAATAAAAAATTAAAAATTTTAAATTTTTTAAATTAATTTATTCTTAATTTGTGACAACTGGAGCAAAAAAAGTCAAGTGTAGGGTGTACCATTATCCAGCGAATAAAAAAAATAAAAAATATTTTTGAAAAAATTAAAAATTTAAAAAAACTAATTTTTTTATTTTTGAATTTTAAATCTTATGATTAAATTGTTTTGTTTAAACTAGAAAAATAAAATAAAGTCAAGCAATATCTAGTAAACAACAGATATATAAATTTATTATTTTTTTTCTTTTTAAACAAAAAAAATAATTTTTTTCTAGTAGAAAAAATATAAAAAATTCCAATAATATCTAAAAAATAAAAAAATTGAAAATTTAATATTTTTTAATTACTTTATTCTTAATTTTTGAACAAATGCAGCGAAAAAATGTCAACTGTCCGGGTGTAGCATTATTCAGTGAATAAAAAATACTTTTAAAAAATAAAAATTTGTAAAAAATAAATTTTTTATTTTTTAATTTTTAAATTATATGAATAAACTTTTTTATTTAAATTAGAAAAATAAAATAAAGTCTAACAATATCCAGTATGCAACAGATATGTAAATTTATTATTAATTTTCAATTTTTAAAGAAAAAAAATTTTTTTTTCTAATAGTAGAAAAATAAAAAATTCCAACAATATCTAAAAAATAAAAAAATTGAAAATTTTTAGATTTTCAAAATTAATTTAGTCAACTGTCGGGTTTAACATTATCCGGTAATTAAAAAAATAACAAAAATATTTTTAAAAAAATAAAAACTTTAAAAAAACAAAATTTCTTAATTTTGAATTTTTAAATTATAAGATTAAATTTTTTTATTTAAATTAAAAAAATAAAATAAAGTCTAGCAATATCAAGTAAAAAAAATCAGTAAATTTATTATTTTTTTAATTTTGAAACTAAAAAATATTTTTTATAATAGTAGAATAATGAAAAATTCCAAAAATATCCAAAAATAAAAAATTTAAAAATTTTAAATTTTTTAAATTAATTTATTCTTAATTTGTGACAAGTGGAGCAAAAAAAGTCAAGTGTAGGGTGTACCATTATCCAGCGAATAAAAAAAATAAAAAATATTTTTGAAAAAATTAAAAATTTAAAAAAACTAATTTTTTTATTTTTGAATTTTTAAATCTTATGATTAAATTGTTTTGTTTAAACTAGAAAAATAAAATAAAGTCAAGCAATATCTAGTAAACAACAGATATATAAATTTATTATTTTTTTTTTTTTAAACAAAAAAAATAATTTTTTTCTAGTAGTAAAAAATAAAAAATTCCAATAATATCTAAAAAATAAAAAAATTGAAAATTTAATATTTTTTAATTACTTTATTCTTAATTTTTGAACAAGTGCAGCGAAAAAATGTCAACTGTCCGGGTGTAGCATTATTCAGTGAATAAAAAATACTTTTAAAAAATAAAAACTTGTAAAAAATAAATTTTTTATTTTTAATTTTTAAATTATATGAATAAACTTTTTTATTTAAATTAGAAAAATAAAATAAAGTCCAACAATATCCAGTAAGCAACAGATATGTAAATTTATTATTAATTTTCAATTTTTAAAGAAAAAAATATATTTTTTTCTAATAGTAGAAAAATAAAAAATTCCAACAATATCTAAAAAATAAAAAAATTGAAAATTTTTAGATTTTCAAAATTAATTTAGTCAACTGTCGGGTGTAACATTATCCGGTAATTAAAAAAATAACAAAAATATTTTTAAAAAAAATAAAAACTTTAAAAAAACAAAATTTTTTAATTTTGAATTTTTAAATTATAAGATTAAATTTTTTTATTTAAATTAAAAAAATAAAATAAAGTCTAGCAATATCAAGTAAAAAAAAATCAGTAAATTTATTATTTTTTTAATTTTAAAACTAAAAAATAATTTTTTTATAATAGTAGAATAATGAAAAATTCCAAAAATATCCAAATAATAAAAAATTTAAAAATTTTAAATTTTTTAAATTAATTTATTCTTAATTTGTGACAAGTGGAGCAAAAAAAGTCAAGTGTAGGGTGTACCATTATCCAGCGAATAAAAAAAATAAAAAATATTTTTGAAAAAATTAAAAATTTAAAAAAACTAATTTTTTTATTTTTGAATTTTTAAATCTTATGATTAAATTGTTTTGTTTAAACTAGAAAAATAAAATAAAGTCAAGCAATATCTAGTAAACAACAGATATATAAATTTTTTATGTTTTTTCTTTTTAAACAAAAAAAATAATTTTTTTCTAGCAGTAAAAAAATAAAAAATTCCAATAAAATCTAAAAAATAAAAAAATTGAAAATTTAATATTTTTAATTACTTTATTCTTAATTTTTGAACAAGTGCAATGAAAAAATGTCAAATGTCCGGGTGTAGCATTATTCAGTGAATAAAAAATACTTTTAAAAAATAAAAATTCTTAAAAAATAAATTTTTTATTTTTTAATTTTTAAATTATATGAATAAACTTTTTTATTTAAATTAGAAAAATAAAATAAAGTCTAACAATATCCAGTAAGCAACAGATATGTAAGTTTATTATTAATTTTCAAATTTTAAAGAAAAAAATATTTTTTTCTAATAGTAGAAAAATAAAAAATTCCAACAATATCTAAAAAATAAAAAAATTGAAATTTTTTAGATTTTTAAAATTAATTTAGTCAACTGTGGGGTGTACCATTATCCGGTAAATAAAAAATAACAAAAATATTTTTAAAAAATAAAAATGAAAAAAAACTAAATATCTAAATTTCTAATTTTTAAATCATAAGATTAAATTTTTTATTTAAGTTAAAAAATGAAATAAAGTCCAGCAATATGAAGTAAACAAAAAATCAGTAAATTTTTTATTTTTTTTAATTTTAAAATTAAAAAATAATTTTTTTATATTTGTAGAATAATGAAAAATTCCAAAAATATCCAAAAAATAAAAAAATTTAAAAATTTTAAATTTTTTAAATTAATTTATTCTTAATTTGTGACAAGTGGAGCAAAAAAAGTCAACTGTAGGGTGTACCATTATCCAGCGAATAAAAAAATAAAAAATATTTTTGAAAAAATTAAAAATTTCAAAAAACTAATTTTTTATTTTTGAATTTTTAAATTTTATGATTAAATTGTTTTATTTAAACAAGAAAAATAAAATAAAGTCAAGCAATATCTAGTAAACAACAGATCTATAAATTTATTATTTTTTTTAATTTTTAAACTAAAAAAATAATTTTTTTCTAGTAGTAGAAAAAATTCCAATAATATCCAAAAGATAAAAAAATTGAAAATTTAATATTTTTTAATTACTTTATTCTTAATTTTTGAACAAGTGCAGCGAAAAAAGGTCAACTGTCCGGGTGTAGCATTATTCGGTGAATAAAAAATGCTTTTAAAAAATAAAAATTTGTAAAAAATAAATTTATTATTTTTGAATCTTTAAATTATATGAATAAACTTTTTTATTTAAATTAGAAAAATAAAATAAAGTCTAACATTATCCAATAAGCAACAGATATGTAAATTTATTATTAATTTTCAATTTTTAAATAAAAAATATATTTTTTTCTAATAGTAGAAAAATAAAAAATTCCAACATTATCTAAAAAATAAAAAAATTGAAAATTTTTAGATTTTTAAAATTAATTTAGTCAATTGTCGGGTGTAGCATTATCCGGTGAATAAAAAATAACAAAAATATTTTTTAAAAAATAAAAATTAAAAAAAAACTAAATATCTAAATTTATAATTTTTAAATCATAAGATTAAATTTTTTATTTAAATTTAAAAAATAAAATAAAGTCCAGCAATATCAAGTAAACAAAAAATCAGTAAATTTATATTTTTAATTTTAAAACTAAAAAATAATTTTTATAATAGTAGAATAATGAAAAATTCCAAAAATATCCAACAAATAAAAAAATTTAAAAATTTTAAATTTATTAAATTAATTTATTCTTAATTTGTGACAAGTAGAGCAAAAAAAGTCAACTGTAGGGTGTACCATTATCCAGCAAATAAAAAAATAAAAAATATTTTTGAAAAAATTAAAAATTTCAAAAAACTAATTTTTTATTTTTGAATTTTTAAATTTTATGATTAAATTGTTTTATTTAAACTAGAAAAATAAAATAAAGTCATGCAATATCTAGTAAATAACAAATCTATAAATTTATTATTTTTTAATTTTTAAACTAAAAAAATAATTTTTTTCTAGTAGTAAAAAAAATTCCAATAATATCCAAAAAATAAAAAAATTGAAAATTTAATATTTTTTAATTACTTTATTCTTAATTTTTGAACAAGTGCAGCGAAAAAAGGTCAACTGTCCGGGTGTAGCATTATTCGCTGAATAAAAAATACTTTTAAAAAATAAAAATTTGTAAAAAATAAATTTTTTATTTTTGAATCATTAAATTATATGAATAAACTTTTTTATTTAAATTAGAAAAATAAAATAAAGTCTAACAATATCCAATAAGCAACAGATATGTAAATTTATTATTAATTTTCAATTTTTAAATAAAAAAATATATTTTTTTTAATAGTAGAAAAATAAAAAATTCCAACATTATCTAAAAAATAAAAAAATTGAAAATTTTTAGATTTTTAAAATTAATTTAGTCAACTGTCGGGTGTAGCATTATCCGGTGAATAAAAAATAACAAAAATGTTTTTAAAAAATAAAAATTAAAAAAAAACTAAATATCTAAATTTCTAATGTTTAAATCATAAGATTAAATTTTTTATTTAAATTTAAAAAAAAAAATAAAGTCCAGCAATATCAAGTAAACAAAAAATCAGTAAATTTATTTTTTTTTAATTTTAAAACTAAAAAATAAATTTTTTATAACAGTAGATTAATGAAAAATTCCAAAAATATCCAAAAAATAAAAAAATTTAAAAATTTTAAATTTATTAAATTAATTTATTCTTAATTTGTGACAAGTGGAGCAAAAAACGTCAACTGTAG
Source organism: Arachis hypogaea (assembly GCF_003086295.3). Taxonomy (NCBI): domain Eukaryota; kingdom Viridiplantae; phylum Streptophyta; class Magnoliopsida; order Fabales; family Fabaceae; genus Arachis; species Arachis hypogaea. The sequence goes on from NC_092036.1 coordinate 72,234,367, forward strand.
GGTGTACCATTATCCAGTGAATAAAAAAATAAAAAATATTTTTGAAAAAATTAAAAATTTCAAAAAAATAATTTTTTATTTTTGAATCTTTAAATTTTATGATTAAATTGTTTTATTTAAACTAGAAAAATAAAATAAAGTCAAGCAATATCTAGTAAACAACAGATCTATAAATTTATTATTTTTTTTTAATTTTTAAACTAAAAAAATAATTTTTTTCTAGTAGTAAAAAAAATTCCAATAATATCCAAAAAATAAAAAAATTGAAAATTTAATATTTTTTAATTACTTTATTCTTAATTTTTGAACAAGTGCAGCGAAAAAGGTCAACTGTCCGGGTGTAGCATTATTCGCTGAATAAAAAATACTTTTAAAAAATAAAAATTTGTAAAAAATAAATTTTTTATTTTTGAATCATTAAATTATATGAATAAACTTTTTTATTTAAATTAGAAAAATAAAATAAAGTCTAACAATATCCAATAAGCAACAGATATGTAAATTTATTATTAATTTTCAATTTTTAAATAAAAAAATATATTTTTTTCTAATAGTAGAAAAATAAAAAATTCCAACATTATCTAAAAAATAAAAAAATTGAAAATTTTTAGATTTTTAAAATTAATTTAGTCAACTGTCGGGTGTAGCATTATCCGGTGAATAAAAAATAACAAAAATGTTTTTAAAAAATAAAAATTAAAAAAAAACTAAATATCTAAATTTCTAATGTTTAAATCATAAGATTAAATTTTTTATTTAAATTTAAAAAATAAAATAAAGTCCAGCAATATCAAGTAAACAAAAAATCAGTAAATTTATTTATTTTTTTTAATTTTAAAACTAAAAAATAAATTTTTTATAACAGTAGATTAATGAAAAATTCCAAAAATATCCAAAAAATAAAAAAATTTAAAAATTTTAAATTTATTAAATTAATTTATTCTTAATTTGTGACAAGTGGAGCAAAAAAAGTCAACTGTAGGGTGTACCATTATCCAGTGAATAAAGAAAATAAAAAATATTTTTGAAAAAATTAAAAATTTCAAAAAAATAATTTTTTATTTTTGAATCTTTAAATTTTATGATTAAATTGTTTTATTTAAACTAGAAAAATAAAATAAAGTCAAGCAATATCTAGTAAACAACAGATCTATAAATTTATTATTTTTTTTAATTTTTAAACTAAAAAATAATTTTTTTCTAGTAGTAAAAAAATAAATTCCAATAATATCCAAAAAATAAAAAAATTGAAAATTTAATATTTTTAATTACTTTATTCTTAATTTTTGAACAAGTGCAGCGAAAAAAGGTCAACTGTCCTGGTGTAGCATTATTCGGTGAATAAAAAATACTTTTAAAAAATAAAAATTTGTAAAAAATAAATTTTTTATTTTTGAATATTTAAATTATATGAATAAACTTTTTTATTTAAATTAGAAAAATAAAATAAAGTCTAACAATATCCAGTAAGCAACAGATATGTAAATTTATTATTAATTTTCAATTTTTAAAGAAAAAATATTTTTTTTCTAATAGTAGAAAAATAAAAAATTGAAAATTTTTAGATTTTTAAAATTAATTTAGTCAATTGTCGGGTGTAGCATTATCCGGTAAATAAAAAATAACAAAAATATTTTTAAAAAATAAAAATTATAAAAAAACTAAATATATAAATTTATAATTTTTAAATCATAAGATTAAATTTTTTTATTTAAATTTAAAAAATAAAATAAAGTCCAGCAATATCAAGTAAACAAAAAATCAATAAATTTATTATTTTTTTAATATTAAAACTAAAAAATTAATTTTTTTATAATAGTAGAATAATAAAAAATTCCAAAAATATCCAAAAAAAAATTTAAAAATTTTAAATTTTTTAAATTAATTTATTCTTAATTTGTGACAAGTGGAGCAAAAAAAGTCAATTGTAGGCTGTACCATTATCCAGCGAATAAAAAACTAAAAAATATTTTTGAAAAAATTAAAAATTTCAAAAAACTAATTTTTTTATTTTTTAATTTTTAAATTTTATGATTAAATTGTTTTATTTAAACTAGAAAAATAAAATAAAGTCAAGCAATATCTAGTAAACAACAGATCTTTCAATTTATTATTTTTTTAATTTTTAAACTAAAAAAATAATTTTTTTCTAGTTGTAAAAAAATAAAAAATTCCAATAATATCCAAAAAATAAAAAAATTGAAAATTTAATATTTTTTAATTACTTTATTCTTAATTTTTGAACAAGTGCGACGAAAAAAGGTCAACTGTCCGGGTGTAGCATTATTCGGTGAATAAAAAATACTTTTAAAAAATAAAAATTTGTAGAAAATAAATTTTTATTTTTTGAATTTTTAAATTATATGAATAAACTTTTTTATTTAAATTAGAAAAATAAAATAAAGTATAACAATATCCAGTATGTGATGCATCCGCATATTTGCTATTTTAACTAGTTAGTTTAGTTGGTTTTTGTAAGATCCCGTATTTTTTTTAAAATTAAATAATTAACTATTTATAAACTAATATATTATATTGAGATGTAATTTTTAAGAAAATTATTTATTAATATTATTATTACTATTATTATTATTATTATTATTATTATTATTATTATGACCGAAGCCTTCTGAAGGAACAAAAGAAAAGAAAATGAAATTTATGCATGTATATATATATAAACCAATGCCACGTTTCCTTTATATAAGCAAAGCACTAATGACACATGATCACCTTTCATTCCATTATTCATCATTCCCTTTACTTCTTCACCGAACCACTTGGAAAAGAAATAGAGAGAGAGGGACGTAAGCTCCATGGAACCGAGAGCTTTTGGTTTTAATTTCTTGCGATCCGTAACTCTAATAAAAAATCTAATCCGGTAAAAGTGTTCGCATCCTCCTCCTCTACGTATTGGCGTCACTTTTGATCGGTGGAAGTTGACGGTGACGTAGCTCCTCTTTCCTTTGAGTTCGGCCAACTGGAGTTCTAGGAGGCACAGATGATTTCTGAAGCTTTCCTCTTCAGCAGCTCGGTCAGAAAGTTTCTCCGAAGTTTTTGTTGATTTTGATTTCATACGGAGGTAGGGGATTTTGTTTTGAAATTAACTGTTTTTAAACTATGAATGCCATGGAAGTCTAGTGGGTACTTGTAAATAATTTATGATTGTCTGAAATGACTGAATGATGAGTTTGAGTTGTGTTTGTGACTGAATTTGATGAATATGTATTTGATTTCTCGATTGAAAAGAGGTTGAAAATGGTTCAGTTGGAACCCGAAAAAAGGTGGCTAACCCCGAGTTTTAGGGGAAGTGCTGCCAAAATTTTATAAAAATCTGAGGTTTTATTTGAAAAGTTATTTTAAAAGATTTGGTTTTGGAAAATTAAATTATTTAAAATATATTGTTAAGAAAAGATTTACTCTATTTTAAAGTTTGATTTATTAAGGAAAATATAATGTTTTAAACCCAATCTTAAAGTTTGTTTTTTTAAGAAAAAGAATCTCTGCCACAGGAGAGCAGAGAACAAGGATTTAAAGAATATATTAATTAATGAAGCGTCGGCCACAGGAGAGCAGATGTGACATTGTTTGGGCCTTAGTGCCAAATGTAAAGTGGGGATGCCCACACACTGAGAACTGTTTTCCAGATGTACGCTTATTGATTTGGAAAGTCACACTGTATGCGGCCTGGCCGTACGACTTAAAGTCACACTGTATGCGGCCTGGCCGTACGACTTATAAGCACACTGTATGCATCTGGAAAGCCATATCTGGGACTTGTGCCCGGGTAATGTCGGGAGCGGGTAGGCAACCGACACATGAGCTCATGGCCTGCGTTAGGGATAGACATGTATCATGTTGTTTGCACATTTGCATTTGATTGCGCTTGCTTGTTTTATTACTTTGTGATTGTATTGTTTGTCTTGTTGTGACTTGCTTGTACATTGAATTGAATCTCTTGCTTACACTATTTGTTTGTGAGTGTATTAAAGTGATTACGAGTTGACATTTGACTGAGGATTAACTATGTGGCTGAGAGACAGAAAATGTGACTAGTTTTATATTTAAAATTTGTTTTGAGTTTAAAAATTGAAAGAAAAGAAATTATTTATCTAAAGTAGAAATAAAAGTATTTCCAAAGGGTTAACAAAATAGTTTTACTAAGTAAGTTAATTATTTGCATTAAATTCATTACTTTTGCGGCATTCCCATTCCCTACTGAGAACGTGTGGTTTGTTCTCACCCCAAAATCTTCCACCCTTTCAGTGACACAGGTTCGAAGATTCAGTTAGAAGATGCAGACGACTAGTAGATTTACTTGTGATTCCTGTTATTTTTATAGAGTTCCCTTGCCCTTGTTGCCTTAAGTTTTATTTTATTCAGAGGGATAGGTATTGTATTTGAGTTTTATATTGAATTCATTTGTATAGCACTTATTATTATTAATAATTGTGTGATTGTAATTACTACAAATAATTTTCTGGTATTTTCTTATAAACTGAAACACGATATTGACCTAAAGGCTCAATATTAAATAGTAAATAAGGAGAACAGGTTAGTAACTCCTTACTTTTGGTACGATCATGACGTGCTAAAGGTTAGGGTGTTACAGTTTTAGCTTAATTTCATTTATTATCACTAGAATAAACAAGCAATTTTGTGAGTTTTCTCTACATGCATTCATGAACCAAGAACTTGGTGAAAGTTGGCATAATTCATGCAAATGATTTAAGAAGTTTATAAACAAGTTGATATGAATGATTCTCTTGAAATTCATTGCATGAAATGGCAAAACTTTGAGGAAGATTATTTGGTTCATGTTAGGTGATGAAGAAAGAAGATAATGGAGCAAGAATTGGAGCAAGAAGGCTTGAAGATATATCAATCTTGGCAAGGAAACAGAGGAAGCAAGTTGCCAACTCCAGAGTGTTTGTGGGCAACGCCAGGAAGCTTGAAACAGAGCCACAAAGTGAGGATCGAGGGCGTTGCCAGGCAGGGAATGAATTGGCGTGTTCCCTGGCAACGCCCATAACAACGCCTAGGCCAAGAATTTTGGCTAGAGGAGCTCACTAGCACGTTGGAGAGGGCGTGTTTCTTCGCAACGCCAGCAACAATGCTGGCCACTTCAAGCACCCCTAGAGAAGGCTCAAGAGCGTTGCCCAGTGAGGGATGAACTGGCGTGTTCATCAACAACGCCAGTAACAACGCTGGTCCCTGCAAGGTGGCTATGAAAAATGATCTTGGGCGTTGCCAACTTGAAGTTAAATGTGCGTGTTCCTTAGCAACGCAAGGCCAAGAAATTGAGCCAAGGAGAGCTCGAAGGCGTTGTTGCCTTGAAGTTGAAGTGGCGTGTTCATCAACAACGCTAGCAACAACGCCAAGGCTAGGAACTTGGGCCAAGGGAGGATTGAACGTTGCTAGTGGCGTGTTTGACAATAACTTCAACAACAACTCCAACCAAGACAGCCTGACCTCACCCTCTTCAAGGATGTATAACTTGAGTTACAGAGATTCAATTTGAATGCTTCCAATTGCGTTGGAAAGCTTACATTCATAGCTTTCCAACGATATATAATAGTTCATAGTGAAGCATGAAATGGAAGCTTGAATCAGAGTCATCTTTAGACCCCAAAAACAAGGAAATGAGGTTGAGATTCAAGGAAGTGTGAATGAGCCAAGAGAGGGGGTCGAACACGTTGCCAAGGCCAAGATGAACTGGTATGTTCCTTGGCAACCCCAGCAACAATGCCCAGGCCAAGAAATTTGGGCTAGAGGAGTTATTGAGCGCATTATTGGTGGCGTGTTTGGCAAAAACGCCCAACCAAGGCAGCCTGACCTTGCCCTCTTCAATGGAACATAACTTGAGTTAGGAAAGTTCAAATGAGGTGATTTCAGTGGCATTAGAAAGTAGACATCAAGAGCTTTCTAATGATATATAATAGTTCATATTGGAGCAAAGGATTGAAGCTCAATGTTCAGGCAACATCAAGCATAAAAAGTGAAGTAAGAATGAAGAACAAGCAAGTGTTTGGCAACAACTTGGGCAACAACTTGGGCAACAACGCCCAGGCACCATGTCCCACTCCCAAGAAAATGCCTTGCACGTTGCCAACGTGCACCAAGGATGGCGTGTTTGCCAATAACGCCAGGCCATTGGGCCAAAGTAGTGAAAATGAGCCCTGCTTCCTCTGTTTGACAAGAATTCTTTCATGAAGCAAAATCAACAAGAGCAAGGCCCAAAATTGCTAACCCAAAAGGAGAATTTCAAGGAGTTTTAGGAATAGTATAAATAGAGAATAGTTTTGTACTTTGGGGAACTCTTAGACACTTTTACATTTTACATCATAGTAGTTACTTTTACTAGCTTTTCACTCTGCTTGGTGCTACACTCCCAATTGGGAAGCGTAGCAGGGAGGAAGTTAGTTTTCTTTTGCAATTTTTAAATTTCAGTTTTCAAGAACTTCTTCTTCATTCTTCATTACTCTTCTCTACTCAATCTGAACGTTTACTTTTGCACTTGTTGTTGAATTTAGAGCTATGATTCACTAAATCCCATTTTCATTAGGGGGAGGAGCTCTGCTCATTTGAATAGGCTGATAACTTTTCTTTTCCTTCTCAATTCAAGTGATTCATCTAAGAGGAAACTCTTGTTCTTCACAGATTCAATCACCATCGAGAGAGGGATTGAATCTATATGAATTATGTGGTGAACTTGAGAAAGGAGCTACATAATTCAGTTTAGAGTTCATCCTTTCATGATTTCCTTGATCAATACACTTTGGTTGGTATGTGAGATGTAACCTCCCTTGGTTGAGATTCTAGAAGTTGTGTGGCTTGGATTAGAAATTGAACTTCATCTCTTCTCATGAACAATTAGATCACGAGAGTGGCAATTGGTTGTGTTGAAAGAAATTGAGTTACCAAGAGATTGGGACTTAATTACCCACAATTTGCCATGGATCTATACCCATGATTGAGAAGGAATTGATCAGCATCAATTCATGAGAATTTGCATCTCTGATCCCTAATGATCCTTTCCATCATTAATTCTCATTTCTTTTGCTCTTTAGTTTTTTGAATACCCATTACCCAATTCCTTTCTACATTCTTGCAATTTATTATTCTTGTCATTTACATTCTGTTTCTCTAGTTCTTGCAATTTACTCTTCTGCTCTTTAAATTTCTGCAACCTTTACTTTCTTGCTGTTTATTTTCCATATCATTTAAGTTTCTTGCACTTTAAGTTTCAGTTATTCACTTTCATTTTCTTTCTCTATTCTAGTCCTTTAAATTCCTTGCCATTTAAATTTTTGCAATTATATCCAAAAATCACAAATCTCATGAAATCAAAACCATGTTTGCTTGACTAAATCTACTATTTAACTAAAGTTTCTTAATCTACCAATCTCTGTGGGATCGACCTCACTCTTAGTGAGTTTTATTACTTGATACGATCCGGTATACTTGCCGGTTATATGTGAGAATTACTAATCTTAATTTTCGCGTATCAACCTTTTGGTGCCGTTGCCGGGGATTGGAAAGATTGACAATAATTAAGTGAATGGTGGTTTAGATTAAGCATTTTTCTTTTCTTTGCTGAAGCCCACTAACTGTTTGATATTTTGTTTTGCTAACTTTAACTTCACTCTAGAAATAGAGTGTTTCATTTGTGTTGTTGGTTTGTGTGTTTGTGTATGTCAGTGGCAAGGCAATTTGATCCTGAGGACGAGAGAACCCTCCGAAGGTTAAGAAGAGAAGCAACAGGAAAAAGGGTAATTGGTGAGGAGGATTCAGAAGGAGAAGACCAAGTCATGGAGGGCAATTCGCATAACCCTCCTGAGGGAGTTGCCAACAATAACAACCCACCTCAAAGCAGAGTTCTGGCTTCTTACACTTTCCCCAATCCAAGACACTGTGGGAGCAGCATACTCACTCCCAATGTTTATGCACACAACTTTGAATTGAAGCCTCAGCTTATCACTTTGGTGCAGAATAATTGTTCTTATGGAGGAGGTCCCATTGAGGATCCAAATCAACACTTGTCTGTCTTCCTAAGAATATGTGAAACTGTCAAGACAAATGGGGTGCATCCTGATATTTACAAGCTGCTGTTGTTCCCATTTTTTTTTTTTGAGAGACAAGGCATCTCAATGGCTGGAGACATTCCCTAAAGAAAGCATCAACACTTAGGATGATTTGGTGAATAAATTCCTATCTAAGTTCTACCCACCTCAGAGGATCATCAGGTTGAAAACGGAAGTGCAAACGTTCACTCAATTAGATGGTGAATCATTGTATGAGGCATGGGAATGATACAAAGCTTTGATTAGAAAATGTCCACCTGAAATGTTCAGTGAATGGGATAAACTCCAGAATTTCTATGAGAGGTTAACTCTGAAATCTCAAGAGTCCTTGGATTACTCTACAGGAGGCTCACTACAATTGATGAAGACAGCTGAGAAAGCCCAAAATCTCATAGATATGGTGGCAAATAACCAATACTTCTATGCTCATCAGAGGCAACGCCAACCGGTTCAAAAGAAGGGTGTATTGAAACTAGAAGGAGTGGACACAATCTTGGCACAGAACAAGTTAATGCACCAACAAATCCAGCAACAAATGGAAATGATGGCTAAGAGAATAGATGGCCTCCAACTAGCTTCAGTGAGCACAACAAATCAAGCTTCAATTGAATGGGGTCAAAATGAAGCAGGCAATGTTGAGCAGCTACAAGAACAAGTTAAATACATGCAAAATACCTCTAGTTCATTTCAAAATGACTTCCATGGTGACACAACAACTCATCCTGGAGGAACCACCCCAACCTGAGATGGGGTGATAATCAAAACCAGTGGCAGAAGAACAACAACTCCAACCATTTTCACAACACACACAACCAAAACCACTCATCTAACAACACTAACCAATACAAGAAACCACAAAACACATATCAACCACCTCACAACAATCCACAAACTCATCAAAATAACATTTCCGCACTAACATCTAACCCACAAAATTACCACACCAGCCCTGCAAATAACTTCCAGCAACAACATTCCACCCCCATCATACCACCAATTGACCATCATGAAAATAGGATTTCAAGCCTTGATGTAGCCCTACAAGCAATTGCTCAGTCCACTCAAAGCTTGATCAAAGGGCAAGAGAAAAATGAAGCCACCATGAAGAGCCTTGAACGGCAAGTGGGACAATTGGCCAAACAAGCTGAACGGCTGACCAACGTCCTCCCAAGTGACACAGTACCCAACCCAAGAGAAGAATGCAAAGCTCTTCAGTTGAGAAGTGGCAAAGTAATCAGAGAAAGTTCTAACAAGGAAGCAACTCAAAGAGCAAGACACAGTAGACAAGCAAGATGAAGAAAAGGCATCAACACCTCAAGAAAGCAAAGAAGATGAAAAGCCACAAAGCAAGACACCCACTCAAGACAACCACCCCCAATAACAAGGAGAATGTGAAACCACAACAGGAGAACAAGAATGAAGGAGTGAAAGCCTATGTACCCAAGCTTCCATACCCAACCAGGATACACAAAGGAACGAATGATCAATAATTTCCAAGGTTCTTGGAAATCTTTAAGAAACTTGAAATCAACATTCCATTGGCAGAAGCTTTAGAACAAATGCCATTATATGCAAAGTTTCTTAAAGAATTAATCACCAAGAAAAGAAGTTGGCAAGAGAAGGAAACAGTGATTCTCACTCAAGAGTGTAGTGCCATTATCCAAAAGGGACTGCCACCAAAACTCAAGGATCCAGGCAGCTTCCTCATACCATACACAATTGGGAGTATAGCCATTGATAAATCACTCTGTGACCTGGGAGCAAGCATTAATTTAATGCATCTTACCATGATGAAGAAAATGATGATAGAAGAGCCGAAACCCACAAGGATGTCACTCCAACTTGCTGACAGATCTATCAAAATACCAAATGGTGTAGTTGAGAACCTCTTGGTGAAAGTGGGAAATTTTATATTCCCAGCCAATTTTGTGGTCCTAGATATGGATGAAGAGGGGAGCAACTCAGTTATCCTTGGTAGACCCTTTTTGGCTACAGCTAGAACAATTATTGATGTGAAAAAGGGAGAGATGATCTTCAGAGTACATGATGAGCAAATGACCATAAATATCTTCAAGGCAATGCAATACCCCGTTGAGAAAGAGAGTTGCATGAGGATTAATGTGGTGGATTCTTTGGTTGAAGAAGTCTTTGAATCAAACCATCAAGTGAAACAGGAGGAAGTCATCCAAGAACAAGAAGAGAACAAATTGGAAGCACCAGAGGAACCAAGTGAGGCCAAGAAAGAAGAGGAACCACAACAAAAGTTGAAACCATTACCCCCTCATCTTAAATATGTATTTCTTGGTGAAAAGGACAGCTACCCAGTGATCATCAACTCTACATTGAGTGCAGAGGAAGAAGAAAAACTCCTTGTAGTATTGAGAGCTCACAAGGATGCATTGGGGTGGACCATTGATGACTTGAAAGGCATAAGCCCTGCCATATGCATGCACAAGATACTCTTGGAGGAGAATTCCAAACCAGTGGTACAACCTCAAAGAAGATTAAATCCCACAATGAAGGAGGTTGTTCAAAAGGAAGTCCTGAAGTTGTGTAAAGCTGGGATCATCTACCCCATCTCCGAGAGTCCATGGGTCAGTCCAGTGCAAGTAGTACCCAAGAAAGGGGGAATGACTATCATTGTCAATGAGAAGAATGAGCTTATTCCAACACGAACAGTGACAGGGTGGAGGATGTGCATTGATTATAGGAGGCTGAATGATGCCACACGAAAGGATCACTTTCCCCTCCCTTTTATTGACCAGATGCTTGAAAGGTTGGCTGGCCATGTTTAGTACTGTTTTCTTGATGGATATTCTGGGTATAATCAAATAGTGGTTGACCCCATGGATCAAGAGAAGACCTCATTTACCTGCCCCTTTGGAGTCTTTGCATACAGGAGAATGCCATTCGGACTGTGTAATGCCCCAGCTACCTTTCAGAGATGCATGCTATCAATCTTCTCAGACATGGTAGAAAAATTTATTGAAGTTTTTATGGACGATTTCTCTATTTTTTGTGATTCTTTCAATGCTTGCTTGCACCATCTTACCATAGTCTTGAAAAGGTGCCAAGAAACTAATTTGGTTTTAAACTGGGAGAAATGCCATTTCATGGTACCCGAAGGCATTGTTCTTGGTCACAAAGTTTTAAGAAAGGGTATAGAGGTGGATAAGGCAAAAGTAGAAATTATAGAAAAACTTCTTTTACCAACTAATGTGAAAGCTGTTAGGAGCTTCTTAGGGCATGCTGGATTCTATCGGAGATTCATTAAAGATTTTTCCAAAATAGCAAAACCACTAAGCAATCTGCTGGTGGTGAGCAACCCTTTTTTCTTTGATGATGAGTGTAAACATGCCTTTGAAACTCTGAAAGCTAAGCTCACCACAGCACCAATCATCACACCCCCAAGCTGGGGATTGCCTTTTGAACTCATGTGTGATGCAAGTGACCTTGCAATTGGTGTTGTGTTGGGGAAGAGGAAGGAAAAGAAGCTTCATGTTATTGATGACAAGTCATCTTAGCCTAGTTTCACTAGTCTTTTTCTTATGTTTTCAATTGATTTTATGCACTTTCTTGAGCCATAAGTAAGCCAATTGGGTAGAATTTCATGTTTCCTTTGATTCAATCAACCATGGATGAATTAATGCAATTTCATGAGATTTTGTGCTATAATTGTCATATATTATGAAAGAATAACAAACTCATGATTTTGAGCATAGCTTTGATGTGTTTGGTTGATTGATGATAGGGGAAAAGAGCTTTGAAAAAGGTTGAAGAAAGAAGAAAGGGCAAGGAGCAAGAGAGAACAAAAAGCTTGAGCAAAAGCTTGCCTCAAACTTTAGCTCAAACTTTTGGAAGAATTGAATTCACCCTGGATGAAGCAAAAGCTTGCGCCAACGTTTGCCTCAAGCTTTTTGGCAAACGTTGGCGCCACACACCAACACCCTGGAGGAACAAAAGCTTGCGCCAACGTTTGCCTCAAGCTTTTTGGCAAACGTTGGCGCCACAAAGCACACAAGGGGATCCACGTTTGGCTTAAAGTTTGACCTCAAACTTTAGCTCAAACGTGGATGATAGCAAGGGGGCTTTAGCTGATATGAAAAGCTTGAGCCAAAGTTTGCCTCAAACTTTGACTCAAGCTTTTGTGATTCATGGCCCGGTTCACAATGGGTTTCTCTCCAACTCCAAGAGCAATCAAGAGAGGCCTTTTTCAACCCAATTCCATCAAGAGCAAAGGCCCAATTCAAGGCTTGAAGATCATTTGAAGAGAGTGTATAAATAGCTTAGAATTTAAGTTTTCAAGGGAGCTTTCCTTTAGAATTTTCATAGTACTCACAGTAGAGAGCTCACTTTACATTTTGGTTGTTGCTTTGGGAATTTGAGAGTTCCTGGGAAGAAGAATTGAATTCTCTTCCTCTTAGTTTTCTTGTTTTCAATTTCATCTACACTTGTCTTGAGTCTTGGGTGTTGAAGAATTGAGGAAATTCTGTCTCAATCTCACCTTGAGATCTCTCTGTTTTGATTTACTGTAACTTTTGGAAATTGAACTTTAAATTTACTTTTCTACATTGCTCTCTTCTTAAACTTTGCAATTGCTCTCTGAATCTGGATCTAGGAAGGCATTGAGATCTAGACTTAGTTATCTAGTCTCTTGGGTCCTGAGATCTATTGGCCTCCATTTTAATTTCCTTGTTTAATTGCTCCACCAAGCTTATTTTCATTTCCGTTTGAGATCCGGTTCATTTTAATTCCTCTTCTACTCTTCTGTTTATTGCAATTTACTTTTCCTTGTCTAATTTCTGCAAATCCACTCCCCGATTCCCTTTATAATTCAAGCCATTTACATTTCTTGCACTTTAAGATTCTGCGATTTACATTTCTTGCGTTCTAAGTTTCTACCATTTAATTTCTCGTTCTTTAAGATTCAGCACTTTAATTTCAGTTCCCTTTAATTTCCCGCAAATTCACCCTTCCCCTTTAATTTTACTGCAATTTAATTTCTACAAATTACAAAACACTCAACCAAGACTTGATTCGCTTGACTAAATCAACCACTAAACTAAAATTGCTCAATCCTTCAATCCCTGTGGGATCGACCTCACTCATGTGAGTTATTATTACTTGATGCGACCCGGTACACTTGCCGGTGAGTCTTTTGGTGATTGGAAATTCGTTTTCCAAAATTTACCATCAGTTATCTACTATGCAAGTAAGGTATTGAATGAAGCTCAAAGAAATTACACCACAACAGAGAAAGAGTTACTAGTTGTGGCATATGCTTTTGATAAGTTTAGGCAATATTTGATTGGATCTAAAGCTGTAGTATACACTGACCATGCTGCTTTTAAGTATCTTATGTCAAAACAGGATGCCAAACCAAGGCTAATCAGATGGATACTGCTCCTATAAGAGTTTGACATTGAGATAAAGGACAGAAAGGGTAGTGAAAATCAAGTTGCTGACCATCTATCAAGACTGCCACAACATGCATGTCAAGACAACTTTCAACCAGTGAATGAAGAGTTCCCAGATGAGCACATCTTGCAAATTCAACACACCCCTTGGTTTGCAGACATGGCCAACTACAAAGCAAGAAGGATCATCCCACAAGAGTATACAAAGCAACAAGTTAAGAAGCTATTACATGAGGCTAAGTTATTCTATTGGGATGAACCATTTCTATTCAAAAGGTGTCCAGATGGAATGATAAGAAGGTGTCTACCAGAGGTTGAGATGAGGGACATACTATGGCATTTCACAACTCAAGCTATGGTGGCCATTTTGGAGCTGAAAGAACTGCTGTAAAGGTACTTCAAAGTGGGTTCTACTGGCCTTCCATCTTCAAGGATGCTAGAGACTTTGTGAGCCATTGCAATGAATGCCAAAGAACAGGAGGTTTAACAAGGAGAAATGAGATGCCTCAGAAGTTCATTTTGGAAGTGGAACTCTTTGATTTGTGGGGAATAGACTTCATGGGACCTTTCCCTCCATCCTACACATTCAAATACATTTTGGTGGCAGTAGAGTATGTTTCAAAATGGGTAGAAGCAATAGCCACCACTACATGTGATACTAACGTGGTCTTGAAATTCCTAAAGAGAAATATCTTCACTGGATTTGGAGTACCCAAGGGACTTATAAGTGATGGGGGAAGCCACTTTTGCAACAAGGAATTAAATTCTCTTCTCTATAAATATGGAGTTACTCACAAAGTGGCCACACCCTATCACCCACAAACAAATGGGCAAGCTGAACTTGCTAACAGAGAGCTAAAGAGGATTTTGGAGAAAACTGTGGGAGCAACAAGAAAGGATTGGGTTAGGAAGCTGGATGATGCACTTTGGGCATATAGGACAACATTCAAAACACCCATAGGAAAATCTCCATTTCAGCTAGTGTATGGGAAAGCATGCCATCTCCCTGTGGAGCTTGAACATAAGGCCTTTTGGGCCACTAAACTCTTGAATTTAGATGCTCAAGCAATAAGAGAAAAGAGGTTACTACAACTCAATGAATTGGAAGAGTTCAGACTGGAGGCATATGAAAATGCCAGAATATACAAAGAAAGAGCAAAAAGGTGGCATGACAAGATGATCTCCCCAAGAACATTTGAACCAGGCCAAAAGGTGTTGCTATTCAACTCAAGACTGAAGATTTTCCCTGGGAAGCTGAGGTCTAGATGGACTGGTCCATACACCATCACCAAAGTATCCCCTCATGGCTATGTGGAATTACTTGATGAAACTTCAAAACAGACCTTCACAGTCAATGAACATAGGGTGAAACTTTATCTTGGTGGTCCCTGGAACAAGGAAGAGAGTGTGCAACTTTTAGCATGAGCAAGGAAGATGCATTGTCAAGCTAAGGACAATAAACAAACGCTTCATGGGAGGCAACCCATGCACATGAGTTTTCTTTTATTTTTTATGCTTTAGTAGTCAATAATGAGAGATTGCATCATATACATTTGAGAAAAAAAGAAAAGGGGTTGAATTAGCATGTAGTGTATGCAAGACACTATGTTTGGTGTGGCCAACTTTGAAGCAAATGGTAAATTTTAATTCTGTTATAACACTTAGTCACAAACTAAGTTTGGTGTCCTCACATACATAAATAATGCTAGAAAAAGAGAGAAAGTGTAGTTTTTTTTTGTTTAGCATATGAAAGTAATCCTTAGATCTTAATCTTTGCTATTATAGTCAATTTTACATTAGAATATCATCATAATTTGTTAGCATAAGTAAAGACACTTCAAGAATCTCAAGATTTTGGAATTTTGTTGCAGGGAAATGAAAGAAAGAAGTGATGGGGAATCTTGGAAGAGGAGTCACGGATACACACACAAGGAAAAGGAAGTCACATGAGCCTTGAATTTTGTGCATTGGAAAGAACAACTCAACATGCATTAGCTAGAAGATTCATACTTCCCATAACACAATCAAACCATTAAGGCAATTCCTCCACTCTTTAAAGAATGCCGTGACCCCCCAACAGGAACATTTACACTCACCTTGCCTTTACACCTATATATAGACCACCGAACCATTCCCATTCCTCACCCCCTTCACAATCATTTTCAAGCCTTCCTTTCTTACCTCATGAACCTATTCTTATAAGCATCCCTCATTTCCAATTCTTGTATGCTTGAGGACAAGCATTTTTCTAAGTTTGGTGTGGAAGATTCGGCCATCTCAATTGAAGTTCAATGGCCTCATCATCAGGAGCTAAGAAGGGGAAAGGCAAGCAACCCATGCAAGAGGAGATCACATTTGATGAGAGAAGGTTCAAATCCAAAAACCATGAGCGCATCTTCAATTGGATGATAAGCAAAGACATTGTTCCAGAGGTACCTTTCAAGCTAAGAAAGGAGGAGTACCCTGAGATACAAAAAGTAATCAGAAAAAGGGAATGGGAGCTTCTCTGTACTCAACCTCAAGTTGTAAGCATGCCTCTCATTCATGAGTTCTATGCTAATGTCATAAAGAAAAATGAGGATGAAGAACCATATCTGAGCTATGTAAGAGGGGTGGTGGTTCAATTTAGCCCAGACACCATCAATAGGGTGCTAATGATCAAGCCAAAATGGTTTAAGCAACCCAGCTATGAAGAGAGGGTTAAATATGACCAAAGATGTGTGGATGTGCTAAGTGATCTATGCAAAGTAGGCACGGACTGGGTGATGGATTCGCAAGGACAACCACTCAAACTTAGAAGAGGTGATCTCATACCTCAAGCAAAAGGATGGCATGACATAGTGAGAAGATAATTAATCCCTACCTCAATCAACTCAGAGGTGACAATAAACAGAGCAATAATGATCCACTACATAATGAATGGAGAAGAGATCAATGTGGGAGAAATCATAGCCAAAAACATCGTTGACACAGCTAAAAAGGTCAAACAAGATAGTTGGCTAGGATATCCTAGCACTATCTTATGCCTATGTGAAGATACTGGGGTACCTCTTGAAGAGTTTGAAGAAACAGACATAGTGTCCGTAGGGAAGCCCATCACCAAGAAAATATTGGAGTACGTCACCACAGTCTAATTGGAAAGGCAACCTCTAGCAAAAAGAAAGAAAAGGAAAGGAGAGAGACAAGAAGAAGAGCATGAAGAAATGGAAGAATCAAGTGCCTTAAACATGAATCAACTCCAAGCCGCTTTGGAAGGAATTTCTGGGCAATATTCGCAAATTCAAAGAAGCCAAGAGGAACAAGCGCAACAACATAGGGATCTTTGGTAATTGATGGATCCACAAAGAGGGGTTCAAGCTCAATGGATGGAACTACAACAAGAGCAATATACCAAGATGTATGAAGCCATCAACAATTCAACTGCTGAATATGAAAGATCCATGAATAAGGTAATACAAGAATAGGTTCAGTTGAGGAAGGAGCAAGCGCATCAAAGGGAGCTTCTCCATAGGATGGAGGGTATACAAGACACCTTGCAGAGAGACTACAATGAGAATAGACTGTTCAAAGAGGCTAGACACAGAGACATGATTGATTATGATATATGCACCCAAGAAAAACTCAGCTACATTTGTGGAACACTCCCAGTGCTCAACCCACAAATCCAAACCTTCAATGAAGCACACAAGGTATTAGAAGAGTGGGAAATTGCAAGGGTGCAATTTAATGCTCAAAGGATGAAGGAGAGGATGGTGAGCTCAGGGATATGGAAGAAAATAGAGGAGGACTCAACAACAAAACAACAAGGAAAAGTAAGAAGGAAGAAGAAAGAGGATCCAAAAGGCAAAGGAAAACAAGGAGAATCAAGCAAAGGAAAGGGACTGATAAACCACTATTTTATGGTTTACAATGTGTTTAATTGTGTGGTTTTATCATGATCTTTACCCACTTATTCATATAATTAGCATGCATTTATATTTCCTTCCTAAAATTATTACATGATTGAAAACATGCTTCTTTGGTCTTAATTTAGCTAATCTTAATCCTCTCTTATTACCATTCGATGCCTTGATCTGTGTGTTAAGTGTTTCAGGCTTCATAGGGCAGGAATGGCTTAGAGAATGAAGAAGAAGTGTGCAAAGATGGAAGGAATACAAGGAATTGAAGAGATGACCAGCGAAAAGTCACGCGGTCGCATGGCTCACGCGACCGCGTGAAATAGAAGAATTCAGAGTGACGCGATCGCATGGCTCACGCGACCGCGCGGATTGGAAAAGCACAAGTGACGCGGAAGCGTACACGACGCGAACGCGTGGCAGGGAAAAACACGAATGACGCGTCCGCATGGATGACGCGATCGCGTGACATGCGCGATCTGCAGAATTATAAAAGTCGCTGGCAGAGATTCTGGGCCGCATTTCAACCCAGTTTTTGGCCTAGAAACACAGATTAAAGTCAGGGAACTTGCAGAGACTCATCAGGCTATCATAATTCCCTTTTCATGTTTTAGATGTAGTTTTTAGAGAGAGAGGTTCTCTCTTCTCTCTTAGGATTTAGGTAGGATTTTTAGAAATTAGGATTTAGGACTTCTCTTAGTTTTAGGAGTGACTCTCAATACCAGGTTCTTTGTATTTATTTATTTTCAATGTTCCATGTTTAGATTGATTTTCTTAATTAATGTTATTTGAGATATTTCAGATTGATGATTACTGTCTTTTATTTATATAAATAATTTGGATTTTCCTGTTACCCATTTGGCTTTGGTTAAGTAATTGGTGACGCTTGAGCTGTCAAATAAAGCAGTGGTTGAAATTAGGAGTTGCTAATTAATTTGAGTTCCAATAACTCTAGCCTTCCCAAAGGAAAGACTAGGACTTTAGGTATCAAATTAATTAGTCCACTTGACCTTCCTTTGTTTAGTAAAGATTAACTATGTGGGATTAAAATCCAATTCTCATCACAATTGATAAGGATAGGACTTCCAGTTCTTATACCTTGCCAAGAGTTTATTTTACAGTTATTTATTTATTTTTATTGCTTTAAAAATATACCTGTGCCCATTGCCCAAATTCCAAAAACCCCAATTTTACCTTTTTCATAGCCAATAATAAGAACATACCTCCCTGCAATTCCTTGAGAAGACGACCCGAGGTTTGAATACTCGGTTATCAATTTTAAAGGGGTTTGTTACTTGTGACAACCAAAACGTTTGTATGAAAGGACTTCTGTTGGTTTAGAAGTTATACTTGCAACGGGAATTTATTCTGAATTCTAGACCATGCAAAAGTTCTCTCATCAAAATGGCGCCATTGCCGGGGAATTGCAAACGTGTGCCTTATTATTGGTTATTGTAAATATTTTTCAAAAAAATGTTTTTCCTTTTTTCGTTAGTTTTTGTTTTTATTATCTCTCACTACTATGAACTCTCACCCCTTTGGCTATGAGTTTGGTTATAATTATGTTGCAGGAAGAGGAGATTATAATGACAACATGCACCATGGTTGGAACAATCAAAGATGGGAGGAGCCACAAGGATTTGATCAACCCTCATGGCAACAACCACCTCCAATAGACTACCAACAACCATTCTGTGATGCATATCAAGGCAATGGCTATGGTGAGCAATCTTTTGACTATCAACAACCACCACCATATGCCTATGAACCCCCTCCTCAACATAGCTTTGGACCACCATACTCACAAGTCCCTTTTCACCATTCACCTCCATATGACCCTAACCCTCATCCACCATACCAACCACCTTATGAGCCAAATGAACCATACACAGAACCACCACCTTTCCAACACAACTACTCTCATGAACCACCACATCAATATTCACCATCTCCATATCATTATCAAGATGAACCACCTTCCTATTATGAACCCTCTCTCCCAACCAATGAATCCTCATATCCACCCCGACCTCCAATGGATGACAGACTTCATGTTATTCTTCAAAGGCAAGAAAGGATGAATACGAGTGTGCTAAATTTCGTGGCCGCCTTAGGCGAGTTAGTAAATATATTATCTTCTCGACGTTCGGACACTCAAGGAACCCCCATGGCTTCACGTGGACAATCTAATGAAGAACGTAGCATGAAGGAGACATTAGAAACTCCGGTGGACAATGAGGAACATGGCTTTGTATTGGAACAAGTGGAGAAAATCATAATAGTTGCAGAGGAAGAAATGATTGAAGATTTAGGAGATGCAGAACCTCCATGGGAGAGTCCAGTCATAGAACCCCTTTCCAAGACGTTTGAAATTGATGCTGAGGAGGGTGTACAACCTCCAAGGCATATCATAGCTAAAGACTTGGAAGAGGTTGATCAAGTGACGAAGATTCAAGAAGATGACGCACAACCTCCCATGCCCTTGGTAAGTAATGAAGAAGAGATCGAATTGGAAGAAAGCTACCAAGAGGAAGAGGTTGACATTAAAGAAGCTTGCAAAGAGGTGGTAGTTATCAGAGAATAGCACAAGGGAGTGGAGCTTGCAATTTCATTAAAGATACCTCCCCCTAGGTTGCCATCATCCTTCACAACATTCAAGTGGGTAAAATTCATATCCCTTAGATTTCTAATTCCACTTGAATATGGGCTACTTGAGACGGATGGCCAACTTAGAGCTCATTGTGACATTAAGAGTAAGAGGAAGATGGCCAGTGGTAAGAATTGTCCTGCAAGGTTCATCATGGTTGGAAGCTCAAAGTTTAAACGCAAAGGTTGGTGTAAAGCTCAACTGAATGGGTCTAGGAAGTTGTTTGGCCGCTTACGTGAGAATTCAGACTGCTTGCCACCCGGATGGAACAATATTACTCAACCAAAAGACGGGTGCAAAGGCAAGGTCTGGGACCCCGGAATCCATTCTACCAATCACTACTCTTGGGGCCTTGTCACTTGCTTTAACTTGCTTGAAGGCTTTCTGCGCTTAGTTTGGGATCCTGGAGGCTATTGGAAGTACAAACATTGGTGGGGATTCCTGGATTAGTACAAGCACAAGCCACCCTAGCAGGAAGCTCATCAAATGTCCAACTTAAGGACTATAACTAAAAGTGCTAGGTGGGAGACAACCCACCATGGTATGATCGTTCATTTTGCAATTTTAATTTTATTTAGTTTTGTTGGTTTTTGAGATTTATTTTATTTTATTGAACCTGGAATTATGCATAGCATTCACATTAAGCACTGCATTTGCATCTTCATATTGCATTAAAAAAATGGAAAAACACGCACGCGACGCGGTAGCGTCGCTGACGCGTCCGCGTCACTAGTGCGTTGGGAAGAAAAGAATTGAACAGAGAGTCACGCGAGAGCATGGCTGGAGGCGCGCCTTTAGCATAATTTGACCCCACGCGACCGCCTCATGTGGAACTTTGGCCTCCCACGCGACCGCGTCACCCACGTGGCCGCATCCCATGAAAATCGACGTCAAAAAGGTGCATGGCCGAAAGTTGTGCTGGAATTGGGCTGGACTCGTGCTAGAAGCCCAAGCCCTCTCACGTGAACGCGTGCTCCACGCGGCCGTGTCGTCTTTCAAAAATGGCCATCCACGCGATCGCGTCACCCACGCGACCGCGTCACCCAAATTTTTGGCAAAATGCAATTCAAACAGAGAGTTGTGCGAATGCGAGGCTGCACTCACGCCACTAGCACAAATCAAGTGACGCGATCGCATGACCCACGCGTCCGTGTCGCCTGACCTTATTGCGTACCACGCGGCCGCGTCACCTACGCGACCGCGTCGCCAGCGTCGCACACCTTAACCGAATATGCCAAAATATTTTATCTTTTCTTTCCCAATCCTAATTTTTTCACCTTCCTTTCTTACTTATTTCTTCTTCCCTTCTTTCCCTTCTCATTCTTCTTATCTTTCATTTTCTCTTACTTAATTGCATACTTTCATTCATTGCATTATTTTCATTGGTGTTGAAATTTTATTTGGGTCATTGTTTTTCTATATTTTTGTGGATTATTTGACAATTATATATTACTTTTTAAAGGGTTGCTTGCATGTTCAATTTAATACTTTCAACCAGCTTATTTACCATGCATGATATGTGCTTGTGAAAACGCCCGTATGGCACAACACTATTTTTAAGATTTCTTTTAATCTCTTCTGCTATAAATGCTTGCTTTTCACAAAATCTTTTTTATATTTTATTAATTAAATATAGTTGTCATTACAAACGTTATTGTTAGTTTCTTACGACTAACAATACATTAAAGCTTTTGATGCTTGATCTATGCTACTCATGCCCTTGCCGGCATGCTAATAAACATCTTGCATCCAATACTCCCCATGCCTTGCTATATTTCCATTGATGAACTGATCACATGGAATCGTGACCATGTCTTCCATTCACTATTTTCCTTACTTGGGATGATATTCACTCGTACCGCCCTCCTCTTTGCTCTACACCTTTGACTTTATATCCCTTTCTTTTCTCCCTTTTTCAGGCTGGCCACCAGAACCGGTAAGGAGAAAGCTTCTACAACGAGCAACAGCTGAGGAACCACAACACCCGCCCACTTGTACTTCTCATCATGCACCGAGGACGGTGCAATCTTTAAGTGTGGGGAGGTCAATACCGATCTCCACGGGTTAGTTAGCCCCTTCTCAACACCAATTTTTGTTTTTCATTGTTGCATTTGCATGTTTGTTTCTTTTTGTGCATATTTTACCAGTTGGTTAAAGTAATATTTTCTTTTTCAAGAAATTTGTATATAGTATTTCACTAATTTGAATAAAACTTTTTGAAAAACTTGTTTGAAAAAATATTATTTTGGAACATAGTTTAAAGCTCGAACACACAAAACCAGTGAGATTTTGAGCCTATTTGATTGGTTGCATTTTATCAACCAATATTTTATTTTTGGTGTGTGTTTCTCTCTCTAAAATTGTGATCTTTGTCTTGCTTAATTCTATATTTCCATTATTTGATGTATGCATGTACTTATATGATTGAGGCCTTGTTTTACTGAGCTTACATACCCTTATGGCCTTACCTTTTATTATCCTTTGCAAACCCATGTTGAGCCTATTTTACCCCTTGTTCTTTACTTTAGCTCATCACTAACTCTAAGCGGAAAACAATAATGTCCCTAATTTGAATTCTTGATTAGCTTAGACTAGTGAGAATGCTCATGAATTAAGTGTGGGAAAAAGTGGATTTGGAAACATTTGGTTTGGAAATTGAGTATGTTAGACTTTGTGTGAAAATATGAAAAATGCTAAGAACATGTTTATGCATTCAAAACCTTAATCATATGCATTAAAAAAAAGCAAGTAATAAAAGGGGACAAAATGTCCCAAAATAAATAAGTGAAGTCAATGCATATGAGCTGTACGCAAAACTTGGAATGCATAAATATGTAGTAAACACAGTTGATGGGAAGTTAGATTTTGTATTTTAATTAAATGTATTGTCTTAAGTTAGGTAGAAAGTTTATGTTAATTAAGGATTCAAATTTTAGTCTACTTGGCCAAATACAATCCTACCTTGACCCTAACCCCATTACAACCCATAAAAGACCTCTTGATTTGTGTATTGGTGCATTAGATTTTTGTTGATTGTTAGATAAAGAGCAAGCTAGAGAAAGCAAGATTAGTAGAGAATTGAGAGAATTGACCCTAGACACTTGAGAGTTAGAATGATATACACTACTAGTAAGGGTTCAGTGCTTAATTTTATGTTCCCTGCTTTTATGAGCTATCTTCTTCTTGCAAGTTATTTATATTGTATTTTGTGATTTGAATTAGTGAAATCCAGTTCATATTTATTCTTGAAAGATTTATTTACTTTTTCACCAAGTAGGTAGAATCATTTTAGCATGTAGTTGCATTCACATTCATAGGTTGCATTGCATGAGTCTTGCCTTTCCCTACTCATTTATTTGGTCTCCTTGAGTTTAGCATGAGGACATGCTAATGTTTAAGTATGGGGAGGTTGATAAACCACTATTTTATGGTTTACAATGTGTTTAATTGTGTGGTTTTATCATGATCTTTACCCACTTATTCATATAATTAGCATGCATTTATATTTCCTTCCTAAAATTATTACATGATTGAAAACATGCTTCTTTGGTCTTAATTTAGCTAATCTTAATCCTCTCTTATTACCATTCGATGCCTTGATCTGAGTGTTAAGTGTTTCAGGCTTCATAGGGCAGGAATGGCTTAGAGAATGAAGAAGAAGTGTGCAAAGATGGAAGGAATACAAGGAATTGAGGAGATGACCATCGAAAAGTCACGCGGTCGCATGGCTCACGCGACCGCGTGAAATAGAAGAATTCAGAGTGACGCGATCGCATGGCTCACGCGACCGCGCGGATTGGAAAAGCACAAGTGACGCGGAAGCGTGGACGACGCAAACGCGTGGCAGGGCTAAACGCGAATGACGCGTCCGCATGGATGACGCGATCGCGTGACGTGCGCGATCTGCAGAATTACAAAAGTTGCTGGCAGAGATTCTGGGCCGCATTTCAACCCAGTTTTTGGCCCAGAAACACAGATTAAAGTTAGGGAACTTGCAGAGACTCATCAGGCTATCATAATTCACTTTTCATGTTTTAGATGTAGTTTTTAGAGATAGAGGTTCTCTCCTCTCTCTTAGGATTTAGGTAGGATTTTTAGAAATTAGGATTTAGGACTTCTCTTAGTTTTAGGAGTGACTCTCAATCCCAGGGTCTTTGTATTTATTTATTTTCAATGTTCCATGTTTAGATTGATTTTCTTAATTAATGTTATTTGAGATATTTCAGATTGATGATTGCTGTCTTTTATTTATATAAATAATTTGGATTTTCCTGTTACCTGATGCGTTCGTATATTTGCCATTTTAACTAGTTAGTTTAGTTAGTTTTGCCTTAGTTTCATTCACTTTCTTTGAAATAAATGAGCAATTTTGTGAGTTTTTCTTCCATGCATTCATGAACCAAGAACTAAGTGAAATTTGACATAATCTATGCAAATGATTCAAGAAGTTTATATGCAAGTTGAGATGAATGATTTCCTTGAAATTTAATGCATAAGATGGCAAAACTTTGAGGAAAATTCTTTGGTTTATGTTAGGTGATGAAGCAAGAAAACAATGGAGCAAGGAAAGCTTGGAACAAGGAGGAATAGCAAGTTGGTAACTTGGAAACCAAGTTGGCAACGCCCATTTTGTGTAACCAGGAGCAAACAGCACGTTGGCAACTTGGAAACCAAGTTGCCAACGCCCATTTGGTGCTGCCAGGGAAGAACAGCACGTTGGCAACTTGGAAACTAAGTTGGCAACGTGCTAGTGTGTGTTCAGCAGAGTTGACAGCTTGACCTCCCCCTCTTCAAGGATGAATAACTTGAACCACAGAGATCCAATTGACATGCTTCCAATTGTGTTGAGAAGTGGAAAGTCAGAGCTTTCCAACGATATACAATAGTCTATAATGTGGCATGAAATGGAAGCTCAAATTAGAGGCAACTTTAAACCCCAAGAACAAGGAAATGGAGCATTGCACGTTGCCAACTTGAGGACCAAGTTGGCAACGCCAGGAAGCTACCAGGGGAGATGTTGGCACGTTGTTGCTGGCGTGTTTGCCAACAACGTGGGCAACAATGCCCAAACCAAGAAGAAAAGAGAGCCTGGCGTTGTTGCTGGCGTGTTTGCCAGCAACGTGGGCAACAACGCCCAGGCAGCTTGATGTTTCTCTCTTCAAGGGCGTTTATCTTGAGCTAGAAAACTCCAAATGAGGTGAACTTTGTGGCATTGGAAAGTAGACATCAAGAGCTTTCCAACCATATATCATAGTGAGGTATTGGAGTTCATTTGAAGGTTCAAAAGCCAGCTTTATTTAGAGCCCCAGAAACCTTGGGCGTTATCATGGGCGTGTTTACCAAAAACGCCAGGCAGCCTGACCATACCTTCTTCAAAGGAGCATAACTTGAGCTATAGAGATCCAATTGAGGTGCTTTCAGTTGCGATGGAAAGCTGACATTCAGAGCTTTCCAACCATGTATAATAGTCTATGGTGAGACACAAAATTGAAGCTCAAACAAGAGGCAACTTTGGGCCCTAAAAACTTAATTCAGAAAAGGCCAAGTGTTTAGCAACAACTTGGGCTGGCAACGCCCAAGCACCAAGCCTGGTGCCCAGGAAATTCCCTACACGTTGCCAACGTGTTATAAGCTGGCGTTTTTGGCAACAATGCCCAGATGGGCCAGGATTGATGAGGACTTGCTCTTGCTCTCTACACTCTCTTCAAAGGGGAATACTTCCTCCATTGGACCAAGAATTCAACAAAGGAAAAGCCCACATTGCTAATCCAATTGAAGACCTCCAAATGAGTTTTAGGAGTAGTATAAATAGAGTAGAGTTTTGTACTTGAGGGGGGCTTCGGGAGGCTCTGAAACGTTTCACACTTAGATTTTTATTTTTACACTTTTTGTTTTTTTTTTATTTTTTTAGGAACTTTTAGGTAGTTTTTGTAGAAGTTACTTTTCGGAAGCAATTTTTTGAATTGGAGTTTTCTAAGAACTTCTTCTTCTTCACTCTTCAATTTCTTCTCTACTCAATTTTAATGATTACTCTTGCAATTGTTGTTGAATTTAGAGCTATGATTCACTAAACCCCACTTTCATTAGGGGGAGGAGCTCTGTTTATTCGAATGGATTGACAACAATTCTTCTCTTTCTCAATTCAAGTGGTTCAACCAAGAGGAAACTCTTGTTCTTCACAGATTCAATCACATTCGAGAGAAGGATTGAATCTACATGAATTGTATGGTGAACTTGAGAAAGAATCCATAGAATTCAGTTTAGAGTTATCCTTTCATGATTTCTTTGATCAATACACTTTGGTGGTATGTGAGATGTAACCTCCCTTGGTTGAGATCCTGGAAGTTGTGTGGCTTTGGATTAGAAATTGAGCTTCACCTCTTCTCATGACCAATTAGATCACGAGTGTGGCAATTGGTTGTGTTGAGAGAAATTGGATTGCCAAGAGATTGGGATTCAATTATTCACAATCCGCCATGGATCTATACCCATGATTGAGAAGGAGTTGAACCAAGTCAATTCATGATAATTTACACCTCTGATCCCTAATGATCTCTCCATCTTTAATTCTCATCTCCTTTGTTCTTTAGTTCTTTGAATACCCATTACCCAATTCCCTTCTACATTCTTGCAATTTATCATTCTGTTATTTAATTTCTGCACTTTAAATTTCTGCAATCTTTACTTTCTTGCAATTTATTTTCCATGTCATTTAAATTTCTTACACTTATGTTCAAAAATCACAATTCTCATGAAATCAAAACCATGTCTGCTTGACTAAATTTACCATTTAACTAAAGTTGCTTAATCTACCAATCTCCGTGGGATCGACCTCACTCTTAGTGAGTTTTATTACTTGATATGACCCGGTATACTTGCCGGTAATTACGTGAAATATTAATTTTCGCGTATCAAGTTTTTGGCGCCGTTGCCGGGGATTGAAAAAGATTGACAATGATTAAGTGAATGGTAGTTTAGATTATGCATTTTTTTCTTTGTACATTTCTTTTAATTTTTTTTGTTTTCTTTTTGACACTATGGTGGTGTTTGTGTTATTGCCTCACTAAGAAATTCTCATCTGAGACATAAATTTCAATTGCTTTGGTGATTGTGTTTTATAAAATTTAAATGGAGTTCACCTCATCTTTTGATCAAACAAACTTTCTGGGATATCACCCACCACCACCAATCTCTAATGGTGGCTGGGAATATCACCAAGAATTTGCAAATCCTGAGCACTCCAATCCATGGAGATATGCTTCAGAACCACAAGATGAGCCAGAGAATCATATGGGATACCAACCACCACCACAAAATGATTCATATTATTATCCTCATGGTGGATGGAAATATCAACAAGAAATGATGGATCATGAACAATCAACCCAAATGGGATATGCCCCAAGGTCACATAATGATCAAGCAAGTTACATGAAGTATTTTCCACTACCACAAAATGATTCAAGTGACCATACTAATTGTGGTTGGGAAAATCAAGATCAAGGAATGATGGGATTTGAGCAATCAAACCAAATGGGATACTTCCCAAGAACACAAAATGATTCATACTCCTATGAATGGGACAACTATCTAAATTATGATTGGGAAGGACAAAACCAAGGAGAATTCAATGTTTCTTATCCCATCTATCAAGAGCCATCACCTCTAAATTTTTCATATCAAAATTCTTCACCACTTGAGTTTGCCTCAACACAAAATTATTTCCAAAATCCATACAATTCAATTCATCAACCACAAAATACATTTGATTACTCACATAATTCATTCCATATCCCTCAACAACACTTCACCACAACATCCACAATTTCACAAAATCTATCCCAACTTTCTCTTCTCGTGCTACAAATAGAACAAAGTTGCAAAGAAATTGAAGAGAGAAATAAAAAATACTTGGAAAATCCAGAACAATATTGGAAGGAACGAGAGAGCCTATTTGAGAAGATGGATGGACACTTAGAGCTTAGCAAGGAGGATGAAGATCAACTTGTGAGTGAGGAAATGGAAAAAGAAGAACAAAAGATCCCTGTATCAAGTGAAACTCCAATGGAGAATGAGGTGGTGAAGATATTTGAAAATGAAACTGCACTTGAGGAGACAAAGGAGCATGAAGACTCACAACTCTCACAAACTTTCCTGACCCAACAAATCTCAACAATTGAATCTGTGATTGAAAAATATGAAGATGAGATGAAGAAATGCTGGGAAGATCAACAAACCTCCTCAATAAAAAAACTATTAAGTCAAATGTTGAGTACAAGGGAAGGAGTGGATGAGCAAGAAAGTGAGAAAGACACTCAAGAGGAGTCCCACTCAAGTAAAGTAGAGAGGTGCAAAAAGGAAGGGCTCATTGAACCACCATTGCAAGGAACTCTTGATGAAGACAAAACTCCAATAATCACACAGCAACTAAGTCTTAAATCCAAAGAAGTAAAGGCAATTAACAAAAGCACCAAGAAGAGG
Source organism: Arachis hypogaea (assembly GCF_003086295.3). Classification (NCBI taxonomy): domain Eukaryota; kingdom Viridiplantae; phylum Streptophyta; class Magnoliopsida; order Fabales; family Fabaceae; genus Arachis; species Arachis hypogaea. The sequence continues at coordinate 72,262,892 of NC_092036.1, forward strand.
ATTGTGACCAAGATACCAAGGACAAAATGCAAGAGAAGGTCAACTGCAACACATCCTTCCCCTGAACCAGCAAGCAAGCTCAATCAAGCTATGTACAAAAGGAGGCTTGCTGAGAGGAGACCAAAAAAGGGGACACTAGCTGAATCTTCTCCCCCCTTAAGGTCATTTCTATTAACAAACTGGAAGAAGAGGAAGAAAGTGAACAACATGTCAACCATCGGTATAATTTCTCTTCTCTGCTTTGTTTTCGTTCTTTGTTTTATTTAAATTCAATAAATTGGCATATGGTTACATTCTAAGTTTGGTGTTGCCTTGCAACAAATTGTTTTCAATCTTTTTGGATGATTGCATCAAATCAAAAATGAAAGTGACACACGAAGATTCTAAGTTTGGTGTGCCACTTATTTTCTATGCAATTTATTCAAGAAACACTACTTGTCTGCATAATCATAATGCCTCTGCAGTTTTATTTTTCTCTTTTTATTCGACACTTTTTTATTCTACTTGCTTTAGTTATTTTTCTTTCTTTAAATGCTTTCATTTAGTTTGCTTATTAACTGTTTTTGTTAATACATTACCAAGAGATCCTCATTCATGACAGATTCTTAGCTGGGTGATTGTATTTAACATACAACAGTTTCATTTGCTTAGTTTTAATTCAAATAAACTAACATATGATTGCATTCTAAGTTTGGTGTTGCTATGCAACAAAAATTTGCTTCCAATCCTTGCTGGATACTTGCATCAATTCCAAGTAAGAGTGTCACACTAAGTTTGGTGTGCCACTTATATCTTTATGCAATGTATCATGCACACCATCTTATTTTTGCAATCACAATGTCTTTATTTCTCTATGCCTTGATAGTTATTCTTAATTATGCTTGCTTCAACACATGTATCACTAACATTTCATTGTGTAAGACATTCATGATCTATCTTAGCCCCACAGTCACGGTTCTAATTGTTGCTTGAGGACAAGCAATCATTCTAAGTTTGGTGTGGGAAGTGGGAGAATGGGAGGAAAATGACAACAATAAAGAAGATGAATTACAAGGTTGTAAAGTTCTTTTTTCTCTCATTTGTTTCCAGCACTTTAAATTGCATGATTGTCTTATTACATTCTCTGTATACATGAGTGGTATCAATAGGCATAGTTTGATTTCTAAATTGCAACATGCTACTGTGACATTATGACTACCAACTTGAGTTTTGTGAATTCAAAAGCAATAAAGTATCATGATCTTAAACAAACAAGGATTTAAAGAAGAATTTAGTATGTGCATACAAGTATTGGAAAGCTAGTATGTTTGATTGTTGCTCAATTGCATTAGATTTGATTTAATTGAAGTTTTCATCTAGGACATTTTGTGAAATCTTTTGAAATCATGAAAACCTTGAAAAAAAAAGCCAAGAAAAGAAAAAGGGAAAGAATGAGAAAGCTGAAGGCTCTGAGTACCAATGACAAGTCCATTGTTAAGTACTTGTGGTGTTTATGTATCAGGCCAAATGCTTGAAAACAAAACACTTAGAAGTCAAGGCTAAGCTCAAGTGCAAAAGCACTCCCTCAAAGCTCAAGGTTCTGAGCATCAATGATTAGAAAGTCAAGAAAAGAAAAAAATGAGCTTAATGAAGTCCTCTAATTCAAATGCTTGTGGTGCTTATGTATCAAGTGGTAATACTTGAAAACAAAGCATTTAGAATCGTAGCTTTGTTATTAACTCATAGGGCAAAGCACCCAAAAGGAGAAGCTAATAAGAAAATCAAAAACTTGTTTCAAGGAAGAATTATAAGAAAAAGATTTCATAAAGTGAGCTAGATAGAAGCATCAATCGTTTACATTTCTTTTGTGATTGTAGCATGCATAGAAAACTAGCTTGCCATGAACATTAACTTGCTATTCTTCTAACCTTGGATTGTCAATCTCTATTGCATGATTCTTTTCTTGCTTGAGGACAAGCAAGGTTTAAGTTTGGTGTTGTGATGCGTTCGCATATTTGCCATTTTAACTAGTTAGTTTAGTTAGTTTTGCCTTAGTTTCATTCACTTTCTTTGAAATAAATGAGCAATTATGTGAGTTTTTCTTCCATGCACTCATGAACCAAGAACTAAGTGAAATTTGACATAATCTATGCAAATGATTCAAGAAGTTTATATGCAAGTTAGATGAATGATTTCCTTGAAATTTAATGCATAAGATGGCAAAACTTTGAGGAAAATTCTTTGGTTTATGTTAAGTGATGAAGCAAGAAAACAATGGAGCAAGGAAAGCTTGGAACAAGGAGGAATAGCAAGTTGGCAACTTGGAAACCAAGTTGGCAACGCCCATTTTGTGTAACCAGGAGCAAACAGCACGTTGGCAACTTGGAAACCAAGTTGCCAACGCCCATTTGGTGCTGCCAGGGAAGAACAGCATGTTGGCAACTTGGAAACTAAGTTGGCAACGTGCTAGTGTGTGTTCAGCAGAGTTGGCAGCTTGACCTCCCCCTCTTCAAGGATAAATAACTTGAACCACAGAGATCCAATTGACATGCTTCTAATTGTGTTGAGAAGCTGACATCCAGAGCTTTCCAACGATATACAATAGTCCATAATGTGGCATGAAATGGAAGCTCAAATTAGAGGCAACTTTAAGCCCCAAGAACAAGGAAAAGGAGCATTGCACGTTGCCAACTTGAGGACCAAGTTGGCAACGCCAGGAAGCTACCAGGGGAGATGTTGGCACGTTGTTACTGGCGTGTTTGCCAACAACGTGGGCAACAACGCCCAAACCAAGAAGAAAAGAGAGCCTGGCGTTGTTGCTGGCGTGTTTGCCAGCAACGTGGGCAACAACGCCCAGGCAGCTTGATGTTTCTCTCTTCAAGGGCGTGTATCTTGAGCTAGAAAACTCCAAATGAGGTGAACTCAGTGGCATTGGAAAGTATACATCAATAACTTTCCAACCATATATCATAGTGAGGTATTGGAGTTCATTTGAAGGTTCAAAAGCCAGCTTCATTTAGAGCCCCAAAAACATTGGGCGTTATCATGGGCGTGTTTACCAAAAACGCCAGGCAGCCTGACCATACCTTCTTCAAAGGAGCATAACTTGAGCTATAGAGATTCAATTGAGGTGCTTCCAGTTGCATTGGAAAGCTGACATTCAGATCTTTCCAACCATGTATAATAGTCTATGGTGAAGCACAAAAGTGAAGCTCAAACAAGAGGCAACTTTGGGCACTAAAAACTGAATTCAGAAAAGGCCAAGTGTTTAGCAACAACTTGGGCTGGCAATGCCCAAGCACCAAGCCTGGTGCCCAGGAAATTCCCTGCACGTTGCCAACGTGCTATAAGCTGGCGTTTTTGGCAACAACGCCCAGATGGGCCAGGATTGATGAGGACTTGCTCTTGCTCTCTACACTCTCTTCAAAGGGGAATACTTCCTCCATTGGACCAAGAATTCAACAAAGGAAAAGCCCACATTGCTAATCCAATTGAAGACCTCCAAATGAGTTTTAGGAGTAGTATAAATAGAGTAGAGTTTTGTACTTGAGGGGGGGCTTCGGGAGGCTCTGAAACTTTTCACACTTAGATTTTTATTTTTACACTTTTTCGTTTTTTTTTATTTTTTAGGAACTTTTAGGTTGTTTTTGTAGAAGTTACTTTTCGGAAGCAATTTTTTGAATTGGAGTTTTCTAAGAACTTCTTCTTCTTCACTCTTCAATTTCTTCTCTACTCAATTTTAATGATTACTCTTGCAATTGTTGTTGAATTTAGAGCTATGATTCACTAAACCCCACTTTCATTAGGGGAAGGAGCTCTGTTTATTCGAATGGATTGACAACAATTCTTCTCTTTCTCAATTCAAGTGGTTCATCCAAGAGGAAACTCTTGTTCTTCACAGATTCAATCACATTCGAGAGAAGGACTGAATCTACATGAATTGTATGGTGAACTTGAGAAAGAATCCATAGAATTCAGTTTAGAGTTATCCTTTCATGATTTCTTTGATCAATACACTTTGGGTTGGTATGTGAGATGTAACCTCCCTTGGTTGAGATCCTGGAAGTTGTGTGGCTTTGGATTAGAAATTGAGCTTCACCTTTTCTCATGACCAATTAGATCACGAGAGTGGCAATTGGTTGTGTTGAGAGAAATTGGATTGCCAAGAGATTGGGATTCAATTATTCACAATCCGCCATGGATCTATACCCATGATTGAGAAGGAGTTGAACCAAGTCAATTCATGATAATTTACACCTCTGATCCCTAATGATCTCTCCATCTTTAATTCTCATCTCCTTTGTTCTTTAGTTCTTTGAATACCCATTACCCAATTCCCTTCTACATTCTTGCAATTTATCATTCTGTTATTTAATTTCTGCACTTTAAATTTCTACAATCTTTACTTTCTTGCAATTTATTTTCCATGTCATTTAAATTTCTTGCACTTATGTTCAAAAATCACAATTCTCATGAAATCAAAACCATGTCTGCTTGACTAAATTTACCATTTAACTAAAGTTGCTTAATCTACCAATCTCCGTGGGATCGACCTCACTCTTAGTGAGTTTTATTACTTGATATGACCCGGTATACTTGCCGGTAATTACGTGAAATATTAATTTTCGCGTATCAAGTTTCTGGCGCCGTTGCCGGGGATTGGAAAAGATTGACAATGATTAAGTGAATGGTAGTTTAGATTAAGCATTTTTTTCTTTGTACAGTTCTTTTAATTTTTTTGTTTTCTTTTTGACACTATGGTGGTGTTTGTGTTATTGCCTCACTAAGAAATTCTCATCTGAGACATGAATTTCAATTGCTTTGGTGACGCTTGAGCTGTCAAATAAAGCAGTGGTTGAAATTGGGAGTTGCTAATTAATTTGAGTTCCAATAACTCTAGCCTTTCCAAAGAAAAGACTAGGACTTTAGGTATCAAATTAATTAGTCCACTTGACCTTCCTTTGTTTAGTAAAGGTTAACTAAGTGGGATTAAAATCCAATTCTCATCACAATTGATAAGGATAGGACTTCCAGTTCTTATACCTTGCCAAGAGTTTATTTTACAGTTATTTATTTATTTTTATTGCATTGAAAATATACATGTGCTCATTGCCCAAATTCCAAAAACCCCAATTTTACCTTTTTCATAGCCAATAATAAGAACATACCTCCCTGCAATTCCTTGAGAAGACGACCCGAGGTTTGAATACTCGGTTATCAATTTTAAAGGGGTTTGTTACTTGTGACAACCAAAACGTTTGTATGAAAGGACTTCTGTTGGTTTAGAAGCTATACTTTCATCGAGAATTTATTCTGAATTCTAGACCACGCAAAAGTTCTCTCATCAGGGAACCAAAACTTAAAGGTGGTGAAGTTCTTTTAGTATTTTAATAAATAAAGAAGATGTATGTCTGAAACATGATATACCTTCTAGTAGTCTTTTATGCACTTTCATGTTTATAATATGCATTTTCATGTTTATGTTATGTATCCGTATATGCTTGGAATGTACGCTTGTTTTAAGCCTTTTTGCTTGATAATGGAATAAAAGATGCAGTTTGAGTAAGAACAGAGAGAAATCTAGCCTAGAGAGATTAAAGTTGTCCTACAAAAGTGTCAATATACATGCTTACATTGAGAATGAATCAGGGCTCAAGAAATCAAAAGGATGCTTGCTTACACAAGGCTAGTTAGTTGAAAGCTATAAGACCCAAGAAGTTAGAAAATCTTGAATAAAGAAAACAGAGAACACAAAATGACAAGCTAGGCATCAATGACAAAATTTGGATATGTGTCTGTGGTGATTGATGTTAAGGGACATACTTGGACTAGTAAATCCGAGGGGTGCTTCATCACCCGGTAACTTGAGTTAACTAACTCGGGATTATCGATTGAAAACTCACTTTCAAGAGTAGCTCTATAACAGAACATTTAGCAACCCAAAGAGGTGTTGGACACCACTATCCAAATAAACTCTTAAAGTTATATGCCTGTGATTGAATGTGTTAAGGAGAGAGGCTTGAGTTAGTAAATCTTTAAGAGTGTTTCAACACTTAATAACTTAAACCAACTGGTTTGGGATTGTTGATTGAAAAGCTTATGCTAAAGAGCCGCCTTAAGACAATATTTTTAGCTCAATTGAAACAAAGGAAAAAAAAACAAGAAGAAAAAAAAAAGAAAGAAAAAAAGGGTCTAGTGAAGCTAACTAGTTTAGCAGTGAAGCAAGCATTTCACTAAAGAAGTTGAAGAAGCCTTGATCATTTGCATTGAACAAAGGATTGCACAAATGAGGAGAACAATCTTTGTTGAAAGAAATGCCTCTCTGTTAAGATAGTGAATTCTTGCATCTTAAATTCTGTTATCCAATCCTCTTATCTCTTGCTTGAGGACAAGCAACATTTTAAGTTTGGTGTTGTGATGCATCCGCATATTTTCTATTTTAACTAGTTAGTTTAGTTGGTTTTAGCTTAATTTCATTTATTATCACTAGAATAAACAAGCAATTTTGTGAGTTTTCTCTACATGCATTCATGAACCAAGAACTAGGTGAAAGTTGGCATAATTCATGCAAATGATTTAAGAAGTTTATAAACAAGTTGATATGAATGATTCTCTTGAAATTCATTACATGAAATGGCAAAACTTTAAGGAAGATTCTTTGGTTCATGTTAGGTGATGAAGAAAGAAGATAATGGAGCAAGAATTGGAGCAAGAAGGCTTGAAGATATATCAATCTTAGCAAGGAAACAGAGGAAGCAAGTTGCCAACTCCAGAGTGTTTGTGGGCAACGCCAGGAAGCTTGAAACAGAGCAAGAAAGGAAGCTTGAAACAGAGCCACAAAGTGAGGATCGAGGGCGTTGCCAGGCAGGGAATGAACTGGCGTGTTCCCTGGCAACGCCCATAACAACGCCTAGGCCAAGAATTTTGGCTAGAGGAGCTCACTAGCACGTTGGAGAGGGCGTGTTTCTTGGCAACGCCAGCAACAACGCTGGCCACTTCAAGCACCCCTAGAGAAGGCTCGATAGCATTGCCCAGTGAGGGATGAACTGGCGTGTTCATCAACAACGCCAGTAACAACGCTGGTCCCTGCAAGGTGGCTATGGAAAATGATCTTGGGCGTTGCCAACTTGAAGTTAAATGTGTGTGTTCCTTAGCAACGCAAGGCCAAGAAATTAAGCCAAGGAGAGCTCGAAGGCGTTGTTGCCTTGAAGTTGAAGTGGCATATTCATCAACAACGCCAAGGCTAGGAACTTGGGCCAAGGGAGGATTGAACGTTGCTAGTGGCGTGTTTGACAATAACTTCAACAACAACTCCAACCAAGACAGCCTGACCTCACCCTCTTCAAGGATGTATAACTTGAGTTATAGAGATTCAATTTGAACGCTTCTAGTTGCGTTGGAAAGCTGACATTCAGAGATTTCCAACGATATATAATAGTCCATAGTGAAGCATAAAATGGAAGCTCGAATCAGAGTCATCTTTAGGCCCCAAAAACAAGGAAATGAGGTTGAGATTCAAGGAAGTGTGAATGAGCCAAGAGAGGGGGTCGAACACGTTATCAAGGCCAAGATGAACTGGCGTGTTCCTTGGCAACCTCAGCAACAACGCCCAGGCCAAGAAATTTGGGCTAGAGGAGTTATTGAGCGCGTTATTGGTGGCATGTTTGGTAAAAACGCCCAACCAAGGCAGCCTGACATTGCCCTCTTCAATGGAACATAACTTGAGCTAGGAAGGTCCAAATGTGGTGATTTTAGTGGCATTGGAAAGTAGATATCAAGAGTTTTCCAATGATATATAATAGTTCATATTGGAGCAAAGGATTAAAGCTCAAAGTTCAGGCAACATCAAGCATAAAAAGTGAAGTAAGAATGAAGAACAAGCAAGTGTTTGGCAACAACTTGGGCAACAATGCCCAAGCACCATGTCCCACTCCCAGGAAAATGCCTTGCACGTTGCCAATGTGCACCAAGGTTGGCGTGTTTGCCAATAACGCCAGGCCATTGGGCTAAAGTAGTGAAAATGAGCCCTGTTTTCTCTGTTTGACAAGAATTCTTTCATGAAGCAAAATCAACAAGAGCAAGGCCCAAAATTGCTAACCCAAAAGGAGAATTTCAAGGAGTTTTAGGAATAATATAAATAGAGAATAGTTTTGTACTTTGGGGGACTCTTAGACACTTTTACATTTTACATCATAGTAGTTACTTTTACTAGCTTTTCACTCTGCTTGGTGCTACACTCCCAATTAGGAAGCATAGCAGGGAGGAAGTTAGTTTTCTTTTGCAATTTTTGAATTTCAATTTTCAAGAACTTCTTCTTCATTATTCATTACTCTTTTCTACTCAATTTGAATGTTTACTTTTGCACTTGTTGTTGAATTTAGAGCTATGATTCACTAAATCCCATTTTCATTAGGGGGAGGAGCTCTGCTCATTTGAATGGGTTGATAACTTTTCTTTTCCTTCTCAATTCAAGTGGTTCATCTAAGAGGAAACTCTTGTTCTTCACAGATTCAATCACCATCGAGAGAGGGATTGAATCTATATGAATTATGTGGTGAACTTGAGAAAGGAGCTACATAATTCAGTTTAGAGTTCATCCTTTCATGATTTCCTTGATCAATACACTTTGGTTGGTATGTGAGATGTAACCTCCCTTGGTTGAGATTCTGGAAGTTGTGTGACTTGGATTAGAAATTGAACCTCATCTCTTCTCATGAACAATTAGATCACGAGAGTGGCAATTGGTTGTGTTGAAAGAAATTAAGTTACCAAGAGATTGGGACTCAGTTACCCACAATTTTCCATAGATCTATACCCATGATTGAGAAGGAATTGATCAACATCAATTCATGAGAATTTGCATCTCTGATCCCTAATGATCCTTTCCATTATTAATTCTCATTTCTTTTGCTCTTTAGTTCTTTGAATACCCATTACCCAATTCCTTTCTACATTCTTGCAATTTATTATTCTTGTCATTTACATTCTGTTTCTCTAGTTCTTGCAATTTACTCTTCTGCTCTTTAAATTTCTGCAACCTTTACTTTCTTACTGTTTATTTTCCATATCATTTATGTTTCTTGCACTTTAAGTTTCAGTTATTCACTTTCATTTTCTTTCTCTATTCTAGTTCTTTAAATTCCTTGCCATTTAAATTTTTGCAATTATATTCAAAAATCACAAATCTCATGAAATCAAAACCATGTTTGCTCGACTAAATCTACCATTTAACTAAAGTTACTTAATCTACCAATCTCTGTGGGATCGACCTCACTTTTAGTGAGTTTTATTACTTGATACGACCCGGTATACTTGCCGGTTATACGTGAGAATTACTAATCATAATTTTCGCGTATCGGTAAGCAACAGATATGTAAATTTATTATTAATTTTCAATTTTTAAAGAAAAAAATATTTTTTTCTAATAGTAGAAAAATAAAAAATTCCAACAATATCTAAAAAGTAAAAAAATTGAAAATTTTTAGATTTTTAAAATTAATTTAGTCAATTGTCGGGTGTAGCATTATCCGGTAAATAAAAAATAACAAAAATATTTTAAAAAAATAAAAATAAAAAAAAACTAAATATCTAAATTTCTAATTTTTAAATCATAAGATTAAATTTTTTATTTAAATTAAAAAAATAAAATAAAGTCCAGCAATATCAAGTAAACAACAAATCAGTAAATTTATTATTTTTTTAATTTTAAAACAAAAAATTTTTTTTATAATAGTAGAATAATGAAAAATTCCAAAAATATCCAAAAAATAAAAAATTTAAAAATTTTTAATTTTTTAAATTAATTTATTCTTAATTTGTGACAAGTGGAGCAAAAAAGTCAACTGTAGGGTGTACATTTATCCCGCGAATAAAAAAATAAAAAATATTTTTGAAAAAATTAAAAATTTCAAAAAACTAATTTTTTATTTTTTTATTTTTAGATTTTATGATTAAATTGTTTTATTTAAACTAGAAAAATAAAATAAAGTCAAGCAATATCTAGTAAACAACAAATCTATCAATTTATTATTTTTTTTAATTTTTAAACTAAAAAAATAATTTTTTCTAGTAGTAAAAAAATAAAAAATTCCAATAATATCCAAAAAATAAAAAAATTGAAAATTTAATATTTTTTAATTACTTTATTCTTAATTTTTGAACAAGTGCAGCGAAAAAAGGCCAACTATCCAGGTGTACCATTATTCGGTGAATAAAAAATACTTTTAAAAAATAAAAATTTGTAAAAAATAAATTTTTTATTTTTGAATTTTTAAATTATATGAATAAACTTTTTTATTTAAGTTAGAAAAATAAAATAAAGTCTAACAATATTCAGTAAGCAACAGATATGTAAATTTATTATTAATTTTAAATTTTTAAAGAAAAAATATTTTTTCTATTAGTAGAAAAATAAAAAATTCCAACAATATCTAAAAAATAAAAAAATTGAAAATTTTTATATTTTTAAAATTAATTTAGTCAACTGTCGGGTGTAGCATTATCCGGTAAACAAAAAATAACAAAAATATTTTAAAAAAATAAAAATAAAAAAAAAAACTAAATATCTAAATTTCTAATTTTTAAATCATAAGATTAAATTTTTTATTTAAGTTAAAAAAATAAAAAAAAGTCCAGCAATATCAAGTAAACAAAAAATTAGTAAATTTATTATTTTTTTAATTTTAAAACTAAAAAATAAATTTTTTATAATAGTAGAATAATTAAAAATTCCAAGAATATCCAAAAATAAAAATTTTAAATTTTTTAAATTAATTTATTCTTAATTTGTGACAAGTGGAGCAAAAAAGTCAACTGTAGGGTGTACAATTATCCAGCGAATAAAAAAATAAAAAATATTTTTGAAAAAATAAAAAATTTCAAAAAACTAATTTTTTATTTTTGAATTTTTAAATTTTATGATTAAATTGTTTTATTTAAACTAGAAAAATAAAATAAAGTCAAGCAATATCTAGTAAACAATAGATCTATCAATTTATTATTTTTTTAAATTTTTAAACTAAAAAAATAATTTTTTCCTAGTAGTAAAAAAATAAAAAATTCCAATAATATCCAAAAAATAAAAAATTGAAAATTTAATATTTTTTAATTACTTTATTCTTAATTTTTGAACAAGTGCAGCGAAAACAACTCAACTGTTCGGGTGTAGCATTATTCGGTGAATAAAAAATACTTTTAAAAAAATAAAAATTTGAAAAAGAAAATTATTTTGAATTTTTAATTAATAAGAATAAACTTTTTTATTTAAATTCGAAAAATAAAATAAAGTCTAATAATATCGAGTAAGCAACAGATATGTAAATTTATTATTAATTTTCAATTTTTAAAGCAAAAAATAAATTTTTTTTTAATAGTAGAAAAATAAAAAATTCCAACAATATCTAAAAAATAAAAAATTGAAAATTTTTAGATTTTTAAAATTAATTTAGTCAACTGTCAGGTGTAGCATTATCCAGTAAATAAAAAATTACAAAAATATTTTTAAAAAAATAAAAATAAAAAAAATCTAAATTTCTTAATTTTTACTTTTTAAATTATAAGATTAAATTTTTTTATTTAAATTAGAAAAATAAAATGAAGTCCAGCAATATCAAGTAAACAAATCAGTAAATTTATTATTTTTTAATTTTAAAACTAAAACATAAATTTTTTATAATAGTAAAAAAACAAAAAATTCAAAAAATATCCAAAAAATAAAAAATTTTTAAATTTTTAAATTTTTTAAATTAATTTATTCTTAATTTGTGAACAAGTGGAGCAAAAAAAGTCAACTGTAGGGTGTACCACTATCCAGCGAATAAAAAAATATTTTTGAAAAAATTAAAAATTTCAAAAAACTAATTTTTTTATTTTTGAATATTTAAATTTTATGATTAAATTGTTTCATTTAAACTAGAAAAATAAAATAAAGTCAAGCAATATCTAGTAAATAACAGATCTATAAATTTATTATTTTTTTAAATTTTTAAACTAAAAAAATAATTTTTTTCTAGTAGTAAAAAAATAAAAAATTCCAATAATATCCAAAAAATAAAAAATTGAAAATTTAATATTTTTAATTACTTTATTCTTAATTTTTGAACAAGTGTAGCGAAAACAACTCAAATTTCTGGGTGTAGCATTATTCGATGAATAAAAAAATAATTTTAAAAAAATAAAAATTTGAAAAAAATAAATTTTTTATTTTTGAATTTTTAAATTATAAGAATAAACTTTTTTATTCAAATTAAAAAAATAAAATAAAGTCTAACAATATCCAGTAAGCAACAAATATGTAAATTTATTATTAATTTTCAATTTTTAAAGCAAAAAATAATTTTTTTCTAAAAGTAGAAAAATAAAAAATTCCAACAATATCTAAAAAATAAAAAATTGAAAATTTTTAGGTTTTTAAAATTAATTTAGTGAACTGTCGGGTGTAGCATTATCCGGTAAATAAAAAATAACAAAAATATTTTGAAAAATAAAAAATTTTAAAAAAGCTAAATTTCTAAATTTTGAATTTTTAAATTATAAGATTAAATTTTTTTATTTAAGTTAAAAAAATAAAATAAAGTCCAGCAATATCAAGTAAACAAAAAAATTAGTAAATTTATTATTTTTTTAATTTTAAAACTAAAAATTTTTTTTTAATAATAGAAAAATGAAAACTTCCAAAAATATCAAAAAAATAAAAAAATTTAAAAATTTTAAATTTTTTAAATTAATTTATTCTTAATTTGTGAACAAGTGGAGCAAGAAAACTCAACTGTAGGGTGTACCATTATCCAGCGAATAAAAAAATAAAAAAATATTTTAGAAAAAATAAAAAATTTTCAAAAAACTAATTTTTTATATTTGAATTTTTAAATTTTATGATTAAATTATTTTATTTAAACTAGAAAAATAAAATAAAGTCAAGCAATATCTAGTAAACAACAAATCTATAAATTTATTATTTTTTTAAATTTTTAAACTAAAAATATAATTTTTTTCTAGTAGGAAAAAAATAAAAAATTCCAATAATATCCAAAAAATAAAAAATTGAAAATTTAATATTTTTAATTACTTTATTCTTAATTTTTGAACAAGTGCAGCGAAAACAACTCAACTGTCCAGGTGTTGTAACACCCTAATATTCAAATCCTTATGCTCAAGTCATAAGTCAATGATATTACAGTGGTACGACTCTCAGGTGGATTTTTAATATATAAATATAGGTAATTTCGAAAGGAGTATTAATCGAGAAGCCTGAAAAGAGTAGAAATAAAATCGCGAAGACGTATCACTCACATTTCGACAACAAATAGTTAAACTGTGAAGCCGAAAGCAATATACGGACAAGGCATAAAGGAGATTAAGAGATAGATAACAGATGGATATATATATATATATATATATATATATATAACATAAGTAAATAGCCACTAGTCGCGACCCGCGAAGTTTAGGCCGGCTAGGGTACAGTATGAAAGTAACTGACAACAGTACATCCTAATCTCTCCCAAAGGAAACATAAGAGCCTCTATAGGCAAGTTCCAAAAGAGTTCAACACATAATATAATCTTTTCAAAACAAAGGTGGAGAGATCCTAAGCAAAACACAAAGTAGAGAAAATAAATATCTTCCCCGTCTCTCTGACGAACCGTAGCTCACTTCTGAGCACCTGAACCTGTATCTGAAAAACAAGAGATATATACGGAATGAGAATCCCGGGCCCATGGGTTCCCAGTACGGTAAAAGTACCAAATAAATACAATGCACTGCAATAACAACTCACTAAGCATCCTAAACTCCTTTTCACCAAGTATCCAGCCTAGATTCTCACTAATCCATAAATAGGCATCTGTCGTAAGGGGATACTAAATCTAGTTCATGTTACACATATTTCCCAACTCACTGATTCTTCCACGAATCAGACTCAGAATCATAAGCAAAACCATCACCAGTTGTTCTGCCTCAGCAACTCTATATCAATACATCATACCCTCACCTGGAGCTAGTGAAATCACATCACTGCGTCTACCCAGGGGGCTCAAATTATCTCATTCGATGATCATCATCATCATGCAATCGCATCATCAATTCATCTCATCAAGAACAGCCCCCAACATCCACCGACACCAACATGAGGGATCTCTCAGTTGTACAAACACAAGCAATACAGACAAGTAATACACAAATAAGGTACAAGTAGAACAAGTAGTACGTAATCAGGTAACATAGCATATATGATATAGAAATCCAAAACAAATAGGCAAACCCAAACAATTCAAACATATGCAAATGATGTATGCCTGCCCTATGGTTGATGATATCATCTGTCGGTTATATAGCCAACCCGACATGTCCTGGTAGCTAACCATTGGACAGAAACACCCCTTGCGGAGAAAGTAGGTTTGAGCTACAACCCCCTTGCTACTACATGCTCAACCCAGAGCCAGTGGAACAACCACTACTGCGGCTACTACCTAGGCGGGTGTTTAAAAGCTCAACCTGGAGCGAGTGGATTCACCACTACTGCCGCTACTACCCAGGCGTCACAATCTCTGACCTGGAGTAAGTGGGACGAACCACAACCCTTGCTACTGCCCAGGTATCTTAAGCATTAACCCGGAGCAAGCGGGACAAACCACAACCCTTGCTACTGCCCAGGTATCTCAAACATATATTCATTCAATCTCAATTCATATTATCAATCCTCACTGTTATCAAATCTCAAACATTAACCTGGAGCAAGTGGGACGAACCCCAACCCTTACTACTACCCAGGTATCAGAGTTACATTCATTCAAAACTTCATAATTAACTCATTTATCATAAACATCCTTTTCTGTCTCATACCCGGAGCAAGTGGACAACGCCACTGCCTACTACCTGGGGTTACACATCAGATTTCAACATTTTTCATTATTATCCATTTAACACATTCATTCATTAATCATATATGCATTTATACTCAACCATAATCAATAATGGCTTTGCCGTGACCCGGCAATAACTCAGCCATCCGACTCATCATTCAATCAAGAACCAGCCATTTATCAATAAATATAGCCCTTCGGCTCATGGCATACACGGTACTTCTACCGTTATCCTCCATATCTCATATAATCATCGTTGATCATCATTGATCATAACTTTTCCCGTTGCTTCACTCGCAAGTTACCACATCCCCTAGCTCCTTTGTCATTACTAGGCATATCATAATGATTTAATACACAAGGGGTAAGATCAGAGGCTTAGAAGTATGAGATTTGGCTTTTAAAACTCAAAAATCAACTTTGGGATGAAAATAGGGCCACGCGCACGAGTACTTCACGCGCACGCGTGGATGGCCACAAAACTCATCGACGCGTATGCGTCATGCACGGTAACGCGTGGATTGAAAAATACCCAAGCGACGCGCACGTGTCCACTACGTGAACGCGTGGGTGCTCTCGTGCCCCAGGCACAAAACAGGCACAGTTCAGGCACAACCCTCTGAAAAATGGCTGGGCATTGAGTGCAGCACATCGACGTGCCCGCGCACGCCACGCGTGGTGAAAGAACGGCGCGTACGCGCCAAGTGCGCCTACGCGCGAGGGGCCATTCTGCTAAATCGTTTTTCTCATTTTAAATCGTTTTACTCAGGCATAACTTTCTCATTTTAAATCGTTTTTCACCCGTTCTTCGAACAGCATGGACATCCCGGATCCAATTTCATTTCTAGATAGATTTGGCACAAAATAGAGATCCGTAGTCCAAGTTATGTCTCGTCAAAGTATGCCCAAAAACTATGTTTTTCATACAAAACCACAAAGTGCCATTTTCAAAACAAGCCATTTTCAACTCTTTTCAAAATCAACCAAAACATGCCAATTTCAACCCTTTTTGAAACCAATCAAAATATACCAAAATCAACATCAAGCCTCCTCAACTCATACATTAATACTTTACCACGATTCACAAAACCACCATATAACCATTTTTACCCATTTCAAACAAATGGCTAAATTACAAACATATCAACATGTCATACATCCTTCCTCATCCCAATTTCCAACAATACTATTTCCAATCAACCTTCATTATACATAACCAATATCATACTCACTATCACGTGGTTTCACCCCCAAATCAACCTTAATCATTCCTCAAGCATATATCACAACATACATATCTCTCATGCATTATCATACCATCAAGGCATCAATAATCATACTCACATATATGACCACATAATATATCTCAACCAAAATCAAACATACCTCATCTATACAATTTCACCCAAAATTACCAATTTCCACACTTCAATTCCTTAAACCTGATTATTCAATAACCAACCCAATCATTCATATATTCATTATCTAAAATTCATCCAATCACTTGTGTCATCATACAATGCATACATCAACTTACCTTCCTTACCTCTTTCCGGCCTCCGGCCCAAAATTTACGGCCTCCGGCCCAATTTCACAATTTAAATGCATAAACCACAAATCAATACTCATTACCCAATACATCAAATTTTCAATACACCAAGCATTCAAGGCCACACAATTCTCAACCCAATCATTAATTCACATTACATACCAACTATGCATATTAGCACCAACCATTTACACAATCCAAACTTAATCCTAGGGGCATCTAGCCTAGGAATTCTCATCACACCACACGGTACTTAAATGAAACTTAAACCGTACCTCTTGTAGCCAAATCAATTGAGCCTCTTCTTTGGAAGTCTCCACCAACCTTAGCCCCAAGCCTCACCAAAGCTCCTCAAGCAACACCAATCTCCCAATTGTGCACCAAAATCATCAAACACACTAACATAACCAATATCACATACATACATCAACCTAGGACTCATAAAAATGATAATTCACAAGGGTCGGAGGGTTTCATACCTTTACCCACTGAATTTTGTGATGAATATCACCCATGACTCATACTAGAGCACTCCTAAACAACCAAAATCACAAGGTTTCCTCAAAACCCAAACCAAATTCGAATTTGAAGAGGAAAATGAAAGCTGGGCAGAGGACAGTGGATTAATCACTACAAAACTTAGATAGAATTGTAGAGGATGAGAAGAGCGATGCGTGGCCGCAAACAGCTCGTCAATCGGAGCTCCGTAGCTCAAGTTATGGTGGTTTGAAGATCAAAGAGAGTTAGGTTTTCTCTCTTCTCTTCTCTCTTCTCTATTTCAGCGCCCCAACCTCTCTTTTAGGGTAAAATGAACTGAAATGCTCATAACTAATATTTATATATGTTGGGTCTTGGGCCCACTTAGGCCCAGTTCACTTATTTTTGTCCGTTGGCCCAATTTTGGACCAAAACCTTTAAGATTAGCGCTCTAAATCGCACTTCAAATATTTCTACCTCCCCTAATTATAATTCCTCATTTCTTAATCTTATTTACTCATAATCAATTTTCTCAGCTACAGTACCAGACAGGTCTCAGCCGGTACTGCCGATCAAAATTTCACTGCGCGCTTTTACACAGAAAACTATGTCTTCCGACTCAGAAAAATTCACTGAATCCAAATATCATATTTAAATCATCAAATTCCAATTGCCAAATCTTCCAACCATATTCTCTCCTACTTAACTCATTATTTAATTAATTTCGGTTAGACCGGGTATTACGTTCTATCCCCTAACAGAAATTTTCGCCCTCGAAAATTCCATCCATCCCTACGAGTACGCGAGCATAGTATGCCTTTATATCAAATGCATAACAGTTCCAAGGTCCTTTTACTCTGCGCGCTTCCGTTGCCGCGCTCTGATTTCTCTATTCCTGAGGGTCTCGGTCGTTCGTTCAACGCTGACCAACATCCTCGTTCCTTACTTTTACCGTCTCATCAACCCACACCCTATTAAATCTCAAATCATGTCATCAATAATATTACCATCTTCGTTAATCATAGCCATCATCCTACATCACTATAATCAATCAAAGCTTTCTTCGTTTTTAGAATTCAATGAGTTTGGACTAACAAGCTGACAAACTCTTAAGAATCTGCTTTCCTTTACTAATCTATAAAAGCTTTCGAGACACATCTCTTTTGTTGAAGTTACTCAGATCAAAAATCATTTTCAAAAATATAACCAACACTCCTTCAAATTCTTGGAAAAAAATTCAACAACACCTCCCCGAAAATTGGAGTTTACCACCTGTCACGGGTTCTGATGACAAGTCATCATATACCCATTTTTCAAGCTAACTTCACTTGTTTCACTAGTTTTCATGCACTTTCTTGCATTCTAAGTAAGTAATTTGGAATGAAAATGCATGACTTCTTTAAATCAAACAACCACCATTTAGTTGATGCTAAATCATGAGGTTTGGGCTAAAATTAATTGATTTTTAATGATTTATAAACTTTGTGAATTTGGTGATACTTTGATTGGTTGTTTTGATTAATTGTAGGTGAAGAAAAGAAGAAAAGAAGAAAGCGTGGCCTAAGAAGCGTGGCCCAAGGAAGAAAATAGTGTGGCAAAGAAAAGTGAGAAAGTGTGGCAAAGAAAGGAGGAAGTGTGGCGCATGAAACCTTGAAGCTCACTCCAAGAGTACAATGCTCACTAAGTGAGCGCTACACTCACTCCCATGGGACCAAGGCACAATGCTCTGCTCACTTTGTGAGCTGAGCATAATAGGAAGCCAAGAAACAAGGAAAAGAAAAACAATGCTCAGCTCACCAAGTGAGCATTGTCGAAAGCATTGAGGAATAATTCAAAGAAAACAAGTTGCAAGTGCATGCCCCAAGACTTGAACCCATGACCAAGGGGGATGAGGGAGGCGCTACTCACAAGGAAAATAAGCCAAAAATGGCCAAAATGCATCCCCCAAGGTTCGAACCCCACACCTTGAGGAAGTGAGGAAGCAAGCACCACAAGAAAACCAAGGAAAAGCTTCAGCGCATGCTTCCCATGGGTTTCGAACCAAGGACCTTCCCTTGAAAGTGCCAATGCTCAGCTCACTTAGTGAGCAGAGCATTATACTTGGTGCATCACACAAGAACATCTCGGCACGGCCAGGGGAGTGGAGCGCGCACCAAGACACGGGCCAGCAGCACAAGACGCGCACCAAATTGGCACCAAGGCACCAATGCTCATCTCAACTTGTGAGCTGAGCATTCCCCTAATGCTTGGCACGGTACAAGGCAAATACACACAAGGCCTCAATGCTGAGCTCAACTTGTGAGCTGAGCATCCTCCTAGGAGCACATCTCAACTTGGGCTGAAATTCAATTAAAAATCCAACTTAATTCATTTCTTCACCAAATCAAAAGCCCATCCAAATCCCAAAATCCAAGAACAAAAAGTGTATAAATAGGAGCTAGTTTGATGTAATGAGAACCCTACCTTTCTTTTATTTTGGAACCTCTAGACTTTACTTTGAATTTTGCATTTTAATTTTGAGCTTTTACTTTTGAATTGAGATCTTAGAGAATTGGGGAGGAGAATTGATCTCTCTTCTTCCTTGTTCTTGTTTGAGCACTCTCTACTTTCATTGCCTTGGATCTTGGGTGAAGAATTGAAGAACTTCTGTTTCAATCTCACCTTGAGATCTCTTCTTTAATTTTCTGCAAAATTGAATTACATTTTCGCTTCATTGCTTCTTCTTCTACTCTTTCTGCAACTTGCTTACCTTTACTTTCTTTTGCAATTATTCTTGTTGGATCAAGGAAGGATTTGAGATCTAGACTTGTTATCTAGTCTCTTCCACTCCTGAGATCTTCAACTACTTTCAATTTGCTGCAAATTAAGCACTGTTTCTCTGTTCTAAATTCTCCAAGGCATTTTACTCTTCTGTTTGAGACCCACTTCAATTCAATTCATCTTCTGCTTTTCTGTTTGTTGCAATTTACCTTTGCTTGTTTAAATTCTGAAATCCCAATTCCCAATCCCTTTTATGATTCAAGCAATTTACATTTCTTGCACTTTAAGTTTCAGCCATTTACATTTCTTGCAATCTAAGTTTCTGCACTCTATATTACTTGCATTTTAAGCTTCAGTTTCTTTTACTTTCCTGCTATTTAATTTACTGCAATTCTCCCCTCTCCCTTTACATTTCAAGCAATTTAATTTCTGCCAATTGCAAACAACTCAACCAACACTTGATTCGCTTGACTAAATCACTCACTAAACTAAAATTGCTCAATCCTTCAATCCCTGTGGGATCGACCTCACTCATGTGAGTTATATTACTTGATGTGACCCGGTACACTTGCCGGTGAGTTTTGTGTTGGATCGTTTTCCACACATCAAGTTTTTGGCACCGTTGCCGGGGATTGAAATAGATTGACAATGATTAAGTGAGGTGGTGATCTAGATCAAGCACTTTTTCTTTATTTTTCTCTAATTTTGACTAACCCGCTAACTGTTTGAATTTTTGCCTAAACTAACACTAACTTTGCTCTCTCAGTAGAGTACATTGCTTTTCTGGTTTTGTGTCCGTTTCTTGTTGTTCTGTACAACAAAAGCAATTTTCTTCTGATTTTCTCTCAAAGCCTATTAATTGTTTGACACATTGTGTCAACTAATCCTCTGACTACATTCTGGCATGAGAATATCCAATTTTCATTTGGATTGTTTATGATTGTGCAGATCATGGAGGAAAGGAATCCTACAACAAGAGGAGAAAAACTGAGGCATTATGATTTTCAGCCTCCATAATCAAAGAACAACATGTCAAGCTAATGACACTAAAAGAGCACTTGTTGGGAGGTAACCCAACCGTAGGTATAATTTCTCTTCTCTGCTTTGTTTTCTTTCTTAGCTTTGTTTAAATTCAATAAATTGGCATATGGTTACATTCTAAGTTTGGTGTTGCCATGCAACACATTGTTTTCAATCTTTTTGGATGATTGCATCAAATCAAAAAAAATGAAAGTGACACACCAAGATTCTAAGTTTGGTGTGCACCTATTTTTCTATGTAAATCATTCAGCAACACCACTTGTCTACATAACCATAATGTCTTTGCAGTGTTAATTTTCTTTTGGTTTGATATTTTGTTATTCTGTTTACTTTAGTTAATTCTTTGTTTTTAATGCTTTCATTTTAGTTTGCTTATTTACTGTGTTTATTAATAGATTACCAAGAGAGCTTTATTAATGACAGATTCTTGGCTTGGTGATTGTACTTAATAAATAACAGTTTCATTTGCTTGGTTTTAGTTCAAATAAATTGACATAGGATTGCATTCTAAGTTTGGTGTTGCTATGCAACACAATTTGCTTCAAATCTTTACTGAATACTTGCATTGATTCCAAGTGAAAGTGTCACACTAAGTTTGGTGTGCCACTTATCTTTTATGCAATGTATTGTGCTCACCTTCTTAAGTTTGCAATCACGATGTCTCTGTCTCTTGTGCCTTGATTTTTATCTTAAATTTTTCTTGCTTGCAACACATGTACTTCTAACATTTCATTGTGCAAGACATTCATGATCTATCTTAGCCCCATAGCCACTGTTCTAATTATTGCTTGAGGATGAACAAGCATACTGAGTTTGGCAAGGGAAAGAGGAAGAATAGAGGAAAAAGGACAACACTAATGAAGATAAACTACAAGGTTGTAGAGTTCCTTTTCTTCTCATTTGTTTCTAGCACTTAAATTGCATTACTATCTTATTATCTTCTCTGTTTACATGTGTGTATGAATAAAGCATAGCTTAAATCTTGATTTGTAATATGTTGCTGTGATATTATAACTACCAACTTGAATTCTGTGAGTTCAAAAGCAGTAAAGCATCATGATCATAAACAAACAAGGAATTAAAGAAGAACTTAGCATGTGCATACAAGTATTGGAAAGCTAGTATGGTTAATTGTTGCTCAATTGCATTTGACTTTATTTAATTGAAGTTTTTCATCTAGTACATTTTGTGAAATCTTTTGAAATTATGAAAACCTTGAAGAAGCAAATACAATTAAAGCAAAAAAAAAAGGAAAGAATGAGAAAGCTGAAGGCTCTGAGTACCAATGACAATTCCATTGTTAAGTGCTTGTGGTGTTTATGTATCAAGCCAAATGCTTGAAAACAAAACACTTAGAAGTCAAGGCTAGGCTCAAGTGCAAAAGCACTCCCTCAAAGCTCAAGGCTCTGAGCATCAATGATTAGAGAGTCAAGAAAAGAAAAGAAAAATGAGCTTAATGAAGTCCTCTAATTAAATGCTTGTGGTGCTTATGTATCAAGTGGTAATACTTGAAAACAAAGCATTTAGAAGTCGTAGCTTTGTTATTAACTCATGGGGCAAAGCACCCAAAAGGAGAAGCTAATAAAAAAAAATCAATCAAAAGCTTGTTTCAAGGAAGAATTATAAGGAAAAGATTTCATAAATTGAGCTAGATGGAAGCATCAATCATTTACATTTCTTTTGTGATTGTAGCATGCATTGAAAACTAGCTAACCATGAACATTGAGTTGCTATTCTTCTTACCTTGGATTGTCAATCTTTATTGCATGATTCTTTTCTTGCTTGGGGACAAGCAAGGTTTAAGTTTGGTGTTGTGATGACAAGTCATCATATACCCATTTTTCAAGCTAACTTCACTTGTTTCACTAGTTTTCATGCACTTTCTTGCATTCTAAGTAAGTAATTTGGAATGAATATGCATGACTTCTTTAAATCAAACAACCACCATTTAGTTGATGCTAAATCATGAGGTTTGGGCTAAAATTAATTGATTTTTAATGATTTATAAACTTTGTGAATTTGGTGATACTTTGATTGGTTGTTTTGATTAATTGTAGGTGAAGAAAAGAAGAAAAGAAGAAAGCGTGGCCTAAGAAGCGTGGCCCAAGGAAGAAAAGAGTGTGGCAAAGAAAAGTGAGAAAGTGTGGCAAAGAAAGGAGGAAGTGTGGCGCATGAAACCTTGAAGCTCACTCCAAGAGTACAATGCTCACTAAGTGAGCGCTACACTCACTCCCATGGGACCAAGGCACAATGCTCTGCTCACTTTGTGAGCTGAGCACAATAGGAAGCCAAGAAACAAGGAAAAGAAAAACAATGCTCAGCTCACCAAGTGAGCATTGTCGAAAGCATTGAGGAATAATTCAAAGAAAACAAGTTGCAAGTGCATGCCCCAAGACTTGAACCCATGACCAAGGGGGATGAGGGAGGCGCTACTCACAAGGAAAATAAGCCAAAAATGGCCAAAATGCATCCCCCAAGGTTCGAACCCCACACCTTGAGGAAGCAAGGAAGCAAGGCACCACAAGAAAACCAAGGAAAAGCTTCAGCGCATGCTTCCCATGGGTTTCAAACCAAGGACCTTCCCTTGAAAGAGCCAATGCTCAGCTTACTTAGTGAGCAGAGCATTATACTTGGTGCATCACACAAGAACATCTCGGCACGGCCAGGGGAGTGGAGCGCGCACCAAGACACGGGCCAGCAGCACAAGACGCGCACCAAATTGGCACCAAGGCACCAATGCTCAGCTCAACTTGTGAGCTGAGCATTCCCCTGATGCTTGGCACGGTACAAGGCAAATACACACAAGGCCTCAATGCTGAGCTCAACTTGTGAGCTGAGCATCTTCCTGGGAGCACATCTCAACTTGGGCTGAAATTCAATTAAAAATCCAACTTAATTCATTTCTTCACCAAATCAAAAGCCCATCCAAATCCCAAAATCCAAGAACAAAAAGTGTATAAATAGGAGCTAGTTTGATGTAATGAGAACCCTACCTTTCTTTTATTTTGGAACCTCTAGACGTTACTTTGAATTTTGCATTTTAATTTTGAGCTTTTACTTTTGAATTGAGATCTTAGAGAATTGGGGAGGAGAATTGATCTCTCTTCTTCCTTGTTCTTGTTTGAGCACTCTCTACTTTCATTGCCTTGGATCTTGGGTGAAGAATTGAAGAACTTCTGTTTCAATCTCACCTTGAGATCTCTTCTTTAATTTTCTGCAAAATTGAATTACATTTTCGCTTCATTGCTTCTTCTTCTACTCTTTCTGCAACTTGCTTACCTTTACTTTCTTTTGCAATTATTCTTGTTGGATCAAGGAAGGATTTGAGATCTAGACTTGTTATCTAGTCTCTTCCACTCCTGAGATCTTCAACCACTTTCAATTTGCTGCAAATTAAGCACTGTTTCTCTGTTCTAAATTCTCCAAGGCATTTTACTCTTCTGTTTGAGACCCACTTCAATTCAATTCATCTTCTGCTTTTCTGTTTGTTGCAATTTACCTTTGCTTGTTTAAATTCTGAAATCCCAATTCCCAATCCCTTTTATGATTCAAGCAATTTACATTTCTTGCACTTTAAGTTTCAGCCATTTACATTTCTTGCAATCTAAGTTTCTGCACTTTATATTACTTGCATTTTAAGCTTCAGTTTCTTTTACTTTCCTGCTATTTAATTTACTGCAATTCTCCCCTCTCCCTTTACATTTCAAGCAATTTAATTTATGTCAATTGCAAACAACTCAACCAACACTTGATTCGCTTGACTAAATCACTCACTAAACTAAAATTGCTCAATCCTTCAATCCCTGTGGGATCGACCTCACTCATGTGAGTTATATTACTTGATGCGACCCGGTACACTTGCCGGTAAGTTTTGTGTTGGATCGTTTTCCACACATCAGGTTCCCTCAAACCAATCTCAGTACCACATCAGCATTGCAATTTAAAGGTTTCCAAACGATTCCTCTGAAATCGATCATTACAAATCTTGATCTAAATCCATGGTCACCATGACCAAACATCATAGCACTCATCTCTCGAACACGACAACTTGCACTCAATCATCATCTAAATCCGATTACGCATCAATGATAATTTCCTCATCCGTTTCAGAACCATCAAGGCTCACAGCCGCAATTAATTCCAATTATCTAGAATTATTATCTGTATAAGCTCACTAAACTTTTAAGTACTCAAAGCATAAAGCATTTCTAATCATACCCTACTTTTCCTTATTATTACCATACTATGCTAACGCTTTTAGCAAGCTTCCGCTATGCCACTTTGATTTCTCGTCAAGTATTGGCTCCATCACTTATTTCCTCAAGTACCCAACCACAACTTAGCATGACTGGCATTTCAAATCAACGTTTCCCAAATCCATCATTTAGGACCATTTCTTATCTATTTAAATCAAAAGAACTAAAAGTCACAGGTTCAATCCGTTTCACCAAAAAAATCCAGAAATCAACCAACTACATAACGAACACAACACATCATTCTCAACAGAAAATCATTTACATCACAGGCATTTATCCATTTGTATTAAGGCAATTCCTTACTCGGACCATCCGGTTTGCTTCTCAGTCTAATATTAAGCTCGACATTCCCAGTTTTACTGTACAGGTGGTATTATAAAATCACACACTGCCATTTAAGCATGATTATTGTAATTACCTCAATCTTACTGCCGCAATCGGCCCGCATCCTGACTCTCTCCTTGTTGGCAATTTCTTGATACATGCCCTGGTAACCCGCACTTGTAACATACGCCTAACCCCAATCGGCATAGCCTATTTGGGTGATGACTTCCACACCTCTGACAGCTCAAAACATTAGAAGCAACCGCTGCCCGTTTTCCCTTACCATTCCTTTGGGACTCCTCACTCGTCGCAAAGTTATTCCATCCTTGGAGAAGGTGTTGTATGTATCCTCTCTCCTTAAACTCTCGACCCCTTGGTGCGAATCCTTGGTTGTGCTCTCTATGACTTCCTTCCTCTGTAACCCTCCTTTTCACACACTTTTCAGCAAGTCTGCTCTTATTCACCAACTCTGAAAAAGTTCGGACCTCCATTGGTCCCACTGAACTCAAGATGTCGCTCCGGAGCCCTCCTTCATACTTAATGCATTTCCATTCCTCGAAGTCTCCCAGAGCTCCCTGACACATGTGGAAAAACCTGAATAGCTCCTAAAATTTGTCTGTATACTCAGATACGGACATAGCACCTTGCTTCAACCGTAGTAACTCCAATTCCTTGGTTGTCCTGGCGGAATTTGGAAAGTACTTCTTATAGAATTCCACCTAGAAGGCATCCTAAGTGATAGGATCATTCCCCTATTGTAGGAGACGTCGAGCCCCTTGCCACCAATGCGGTGCTTCCCCCGTGAGCAAATAGGTAGCAAATTCAACATGCTGCTCTTCAGGCACCAACTGCGCTTGCAGTGCTCGCTCCATGGCCTGAAACCAAGTATCAGCTTCAGTCGGATTGGTGG
Source organism: Arachis hypogaea (assembly GCF_003086295.3). NCBI lineage: Eukaryota > Viridiplantae > Streptophyta > Magnoliopsida > Fabales > Fabaceae > Arachis > Arachis hypogaea. Next base: position 72,289,049 of record NC_092036.1, read on the forward strand.
TTCCCTTGAACTTAGGTGGATTAACCTTTAAGAAAGTTGCCAGTGTCATCGAGTCCTGAGCTTCCCTTCCGCCATTGCCATTATTGTTTATCTGTTGCCCAAGAGCCTCCGCAGTGGCTTGCATAGCAGCAGCCATATTCTCCAATGCCGCCATAAGGTTTACCGGGTTATTCGGGTTGATTTCCGGTTCCTGTGTACTAGTACGATCTCTCTCACGTCCCCGACCAGGTCCACAAGTTGCCATCTGGTTCCTATACACACCAAACAATCGATATCAAGTTGATCAGTCTCAATATCGGAAGTATAGTGCTTCAAAGTACCAAAGGTACACTCATGGACTTCATGCTAGATGTATCGGTTAGATACCCTAACTAGCACAGGCACAGACTCAGAGTATGCATTGAAGCATAAGCAGTTCCATCCCTCAGGCTCACGAGGACGAACTGCTCTGATACCATAATGTAACACCCTAATATTCAAATCCTTATGCTCGAGTCATAAGTCAATGATATTACGGTGGTACGACTCTCAGGTGGATTTTTAATATATAAATATAGGTAATTTCGAAAGGAGTATTAATCGAGAAGCCTGAAAAGAGTAGAAATAAAATCGCGAAGACGTATCACTCACGTTTTGACAACAAAAAGTTAAACTGTGAAGCCGAAAGAGATATACGGACAAGGCATAAAGGAGATTAAGAGATAGATAACAGATGGATATATATATATAACATAAGTAAATAGCCACTAGTCGCGACCCGCGAAGTTTAGGCCAGCTAGGGTATAGTATGAAAGTAACTGACAACAGTACATCGTAATCTCTCCCAAAGGAAACATAAGAGCCTCTATAGGCAAGTTCCAAAAGAGTTCAACACATAATATAATCTTTTCAAAACAAAGGTGGAGAGATTCTAAGCAAAACACAAAGTAGAGAAAATAAATATCTTCGCCGTCTCTCAGACGAACCGCAGCTCACTTCTGAGCACCTGAACCTGTATCTGAAAAATAAGAGATATATATGGAATGAGAACCCCGGGCCCATAGGTTCCCAGTACGGTAAAAGTGCCAAATAAATACAATGCACTGCAATAAAAACTCACTAAGCATCCTAAACTCCTTTTCACCAAGTATCCAGCCTAGATTCTCACTAATCCATAAATAGGCATCTGTCGTAAGGGGATACTAAATCTAGTTCATGTTACACATGTTTCCCAACTCGCTGATTCTTCCACGAATCAGACTCAGAATCAAAAGCAAAACCATCACCAGTTGTTCTGCCTCAGCAACTCTATATCAATACATCATACCCTCACCTGGAGCTAGTGAAATCACATCACTGCGTCTACCCAGGGGTCTCAAATTATCTCATTCGATGATCATCATCATCATGCAATTGCATCATCAATTCATCTTGATGACAAGTCATCTTAGCCTAGTTTCACTAGTCTTTTTCTTTGTTTTCATTAGGTTTTATGCACTTTCTTGCATTTTAAGTAAGTGATTTGGAATGGAAATGCATGGTTTCTTTGAATCAAACAACCACCATATAATTGATGCTAAATCATGAAGTTTAGGCTAAATTTAATTGCATTTTAATGATTTATAAACCTTGTGAATTTGGTGATACTTTGATTGGTTGTTTTGATTAATTGTAGGTGAAAAAAAGAAGAAAACGTGGCCTAAAAAGTGTGGCTCAAGGAAGAAAGTGTGGCAAAGAAAGGAGGAAGTGTGGCGCATGAAACCTTGGAGCTCACTTCAAGAGTACAATGCTCACTAAGTGAGCGCTACACTCACTCCCATGGGACCAAGGCACAATGCTCTGCTCACTTTGTGAGCTGAGCACAATAGGAAGCCAAGAAACAAGGAAAAGAAAAACAATGCTCAGCTCACCAAGTGAGCATTGTCGAAAGCATTGAGGAATAATTCAAAGAAAACAAGTTGCAAGTGCATGCCCCAAGACTTGAACCCATGACCAAGGGGGATGAGGGAGGCGCTACTCACAAGGAAAATAAGCCAAAAATGACCAAAATGCATCCCCCAAGGTTCAAACCCCACACCTTGAGGAAGCAAGGAAGCAAGGCACCACAAGAAAACCAAGGAAAAGCTTCAGCGCATGCTTCCCATGAGTTTCGAACCAAGGACCTTCCCTTGAAAGAGCCAATGCTCAGCTCACTTAGTGAGCAGAGCATTATACTTGGTGCATCACACAAGAACATCTCGGCACGGCCAGGGGAGTGGAGCGCGCACCAAGACACGGGCCAGCAGCACAAGACGCGCACCAAATTGGCACCAAGGCACCAATGCTCAGCTCAACTTGTGAGCTGAGCATTCCCCTGATGCTTGGCACGGTACAAGGCAAATACACACAAGGCCTCAATGCTGAGCTCAACTTGTGAGCTGAGCATCCTCCTGGGAGCACATCTCAACTTGGGCTGAAATTCAATTAAAAATCCAACTTAATTCATTTCTTCACCAAATCAAAAGCCCATCCAAATCCCAAAATCCAAGAATAGAAAGTGTATAAATAGGAGCTAGTTTGATGTAATGAGAACCCTACCTTTCTTTTATTTTGGAACCTCTAGACTTTACTTTGAATTTTGCATTTTAATTTTGAGCTTTTACTTTTGAATTGAGATCTTAGAGAATTGGGGAGGAGAATTGATCTCTCTTCTTCCTTGTTCTTGTTTGAGCACTCTCTACTTTCATTGCCTTGGATCTTGGGTGAAGAATTGAAGAACTTCTGTTTCAATCTCACCTTGAGATCTCTTCTTTAATTTTCTACAAAATTGAATTACATTTTCGGTTCATTGCTTCTTCTTCTACTCTTTTTGCAACTTGCTTACCTTTATTTTCTTTTGCAATTATTCTTGTTGGATCAAGGAAGGATTTGAGATCTAGACTTGTTATGTAGTCTCTTCCACTCCTGAGATCTTCAACTACTTTCAATTTGCTGCAAATTAAGCACTGTTTCTCTGTTCTAAATTCTCCAAGGCATTTCACTCTTCTGTTTGAGACCCACTTCAATTCAATTCATCTTCTGTTTTTCTGTTTGTTACAATTTACCTTTGCTTGTTTAAATTCTGAAATCCCAATTCCCAATCCCTTTTATGATTGAAGCAATTTACATTTCTTGCACTTTAAGTTTCAGCCATTTACATTTCTTGCAATCTAAGTTTCTGCACTTTATATTACTTGCATTTTAAGCTTTAGTTTCTTTTACTTTCCTGCTATTTAATTTACTGCAATTCTCCCCTCTCCCTTTACATTTCAAGCAATTTAATTTCTGTCAATTGCAAACAACTCAACCAACACTTGATTCGCTTGACTAAATCACTCACTAAACTAAAAATGCTCAATCCTTCAATCCCTGTGGGATCGACCTCACTCATGTGAGTTATATTACTTGATGCGACCCGGTACACTTGCCGGTGAGTTTTGTGTTGGATCGTTTTCCACACATCACAGCTCATCAAGAATAGCCCCCAACATTCACCGACACCAACATGAGGGATCTCTCAGTTGTACAAACACAAGCAATACAGACAAGTAATACACAAATAAGGTACAAGTAGAACAAGTAGCACGTAATCAGGTAACATAGCATATATGATATAGAAATCCAAAACAAATAGGCAAACCCAAACAATTCAAACATATGCAAATGATGTATGCCTGCCCTATGGCTGATGATATCATCTGTCGATTATATAGCCAACCCGACATGTCCTGGTAGCTAACCATTGGACAGAAACACCCCTTGCGGAGCAAGTAGGTTTGAGCTACAACCCCCTTGCTACTACCTGCTCAACCCAGAGCCAGTGGAACAACCACTACTGCGGCTACTACCTAGGCGGGTGTTTAAAAGCTCAACCTGGAGCGAGTGGATTCACCACTACTGCCGCTACTACCCAGGCGTCACAATCTCTGACCTGGAGCAAGTGGGACGAACCACAACCCTTGCTACTGCCCAGGTATCTTAAGCATTAACCCGGAGCAAGCGGGACAAACCACAACCCTTGCTACTGCCCAGGTATCTCAAACATATATTCACTCAATCTCAATTCATATTATCAATTCTCATTGTTATCAAATCTCAAACATTAACCTGGAGCAAGTGGGACGAACCCCAACCCTTACTACTACCCAGGTATCAGAGTTACATTCATTCAAAACTCCATAATTAACTCATTTATCATAAACATCCTTTTCCGTCTCATACCCGGAGCAAGTGGACAACGCCACTGCCTACTACCCGGGGTTACACATCACATTTCAACATTTTTCATTATTATCCATTTAACACATTCATTCATTAATCATATATGCATTTATACTCAACTATATTCAATAATGGCTTTGCCGTGACCCGGTAATAACTCAGCCATCTGGCTCATGGTTCAATCAAGAACCATTCATTTATCAATAAATATAGGCCTTCAGCTCATGGCATACACGGTACTTCTACCGTTATCCTCCATATCTCATATAATCATCGTTGATCATCATTGATCATAACTTTTCCCCTTGCTTCACTCGCAAGTTACCACATCCCCTAGCTCCTTTCTCATTACTAGACATATCATAATGATTTAATACATAAGGGGTGAGATCAGAGGCTTAGAAGTATGAGATTTGGCTTTTAAAACTCAAAAATCAACTTTGGGATGAAAATAGGGTCACGCGCACGCGTACTTCACGCGCACGCGTGGATGGCCACAAAACTCATTGACGCGTATGCGTCATGCACGGTAACGCGTGGAATGAAAAATACCCAAGCGACGTGCACACGTCCACCACGCGAACACGTGGGTGCTCTCGTGCCCCAGGCACAAACAGGCACAGTTCAGGCACAACCCTCTGGAAAATGGCTGGGCATTGGGTGCAGCTCATCGGCGCGCCCGTGCACACCACTCGTGGATGGCATTTTCTGAAAGAACGGCGCGTACGCGCCAAGTGCGCCTACGCGCGAGGGGCCATTCTGCTAAATATTTTCTAAGTTAAAAGCTGCAGAATTCACAGATTCAACCCCCAATCTTCCAACGGACATAACTTTCTCATTTTAAATCATTTTTCACTCGTTCTTCGAACAGCATGGACATCCCAGATCCAATTTCATTTCTAGATAGATTTGGCACAAAACAGAGATCCGTAGTCCAAGTTATGTCTCGTCAAAGTATGCCCAAAAACTATGTTTTTCATACAAAACCACAAAGTGCCATTTTCAAAACAAGCAATTTTCAACTCTTTTCAAAATCAACCAAAACATGCCAATTTCAACCCTTTTTGAAACCAATCAAAATATACCAAAATCAACATCAAGCCTCCTCAACTCATACATTAATACTTTACCACGATTCACAAAACCACCATATAACCATTTTTACCCATTTCAAACAAATGGCTAAATTACAAACATATCAACATGTCATACATCCTTCCTCATCCCAATTTCCAACAATACTATTTCCAATCAACCTTCATTATACATAACCAATATCATACTCACTATCACGTGGTTTCACCCCCAAATCAACCTTAATCATTCCTCAAGCATATATCACAACATACATATCTCTCATGCATTATCATACCATCAAGGCATCAATAATCATACTCACATATATGACCACATAATATATCTCAACCAAAATCAAACATACCTCATCTATACAATTTCACCCAAAATTACCAATTTCCACACTTCAACTCCTCAAACTTGATTATTCAATAACCAACCCAATCATTCATATATTCATTATCTGAAATTCATCTAATCACTTGTGTCATCATACAATGCACACATCAACTTACCTTCCTTACCTCTTTCCGGCCTCCGGCCCAAAATTTACGGCCTCCGGCCCAATTTCACAATTTAAATGCATAAACCACAAATCAATACTCATTACCCAATACATCAAATTTTCAATACACCAAGCATTCAAGGCCACACAATTCTCAACCCAATCATTAATTCACATTACATACCAACTATACATATTAGCACCAACCATTTACACAATCCAAACTTAATCCTAGGGGCATTTAGCCTAGGAATTCTCATCACACCACATGGTACTTAAATGAAACTTAAATCGTACCTCTTGTAGCCAAATCAATTGAGCCTCTTCTTTGGAAGTCTCCACCAACCTTAGCCCCAAGCCTCACCAAAGCTCCTCAAGCAACACCAATCTCCCAATTGTGCACCAAAATCATCAAACACACTAACATAACCAATATCACATACATACATCAACCTAGGACTCATAAAAATGATAATTCACAAGGGTTGGAGGGTTTCTTACCTTTACCCACTGAAGTTTGTGATGAATATCACCCATGACTCATACTAGAGCACTCCTAAACAACCAAAATCACAAGGTTTCCTCAAAACCCAAACCAAATTCGAATTTGAAGAGGAAAATGAAAACTGGGCAGAAGACAGTGGATTACTCACTACAAAACTTAGATAGAATTGTAGAGGATGAGAAGAGCGACGCATGGCCACAAACAACTCGTCAATCGGAGCTCCGTAGCTCAAGTTATGGTGGTTTGAAGATCAAAGAGAGTTAGGTTTTCTCTCTTCTCTTCTCTCTTCTCTATTTCAGCGCCCCAACCTCTCTTTTAGGGTAAAATGAGCTGAAATGATCATAACTAATGTTTATATATGTTGGGTCTTGGGCCCACTTAGGCCCAGTCCACTTATTTTTGTCTGTTGGCCCAATTTTGGACCAAGACCATTAAGATTAGCGCTCTAAATCGCACTTCAAATATTTCTACCCCCCCTAATTATAATTCCTCATTTCTTAATCTTATTTACTCATAATCAATTTTCTCAGCTGCAGTACCAGACAGGTCTCAGCCGGTACTGCCGATCAAAATTCCACTGCGCGCTTTTACGCAGAAAACTATGTCTTCCGACTCAGAAAAATTCACTGAATCCAAATATCATATTTAAATCATCAAATTCCAATTGTCAAATCTTCCAACCATATTCGCTCCTACTTAATTCATTATTTAATTAATTTCGGTTAGACCGGGTATTACAGGTGTAGCATTATTCGGTGAATAAAAAGTAATTTTAAAAAAATAAAAATTTGAAAAAAAATTTATTTTTGAATTTTTTAATTATAAGAATAAACTTTTTAATTTAAATTATAAAAATAAAATAAAGTCTAATAATATCGAGTAAGCAACAGATATGTAAATTTATTATTAATTTTCAATTTTTAAAGCAAAAAATAAATTTTTTTCTAATAGTAGAAAAATAAAAAATTCCAACAATATCTAAAAAATAAAAAATTGAAAATTTTTAGATTTTTAAAATTAATTTAGTCAACTGTCAGGTGTAGCATTATCCAGTAAATAAAAAAATTACAAAAATATTTTTAAAAAAATAAAAATAAAAAAATAAATTTCTTAATTTTGAATTTTGAAATTATAAGATTAAATTTTTTTATTTAAACTAAAAAAATAAAATAAAGTCCAGCAATATCAAGTAAATAAATCAGTAAATTTATTTTTTTTTAATTTTAAAACTAAAAAATAAACTTTTTATAATAGTAGAAAAATGAAAAATTCCAAAAATACCCAAAAAATAAAAAAATTTAAAATTTTTAAATTTTTAAATTAATTTATTCTTAATTTGTGAACAAGTAGAACAAAAAAAGTCAACTGTAGGGTGTACCATTATCCAGCGAATAAAAAAATATTTTTGAAAAAATTAAAAATTTCAAAAAACTAATTTTTTTATTTTTGAATATTTAAATTTTATGAGTAAATTGTTTTATTTAAACTTTATGATTAAATTGTTTTATTTAAACTAGAAAAATAAAATAAAGTCAAGCAATATCTAGTAAATAACAGATCTATAAATTTATTATTTTTTTTAATTTTAAACTAAAAAAATAATTTTTTTCTAGTAGTAAAAAAATAAAAAATTCCAATAATATCTAAAAAATAAAAAATTGAAAATTTAATATTTTTCAATTACATTATTCTTAATTTTTGAACAAGTACAGTGAAAAAAACTCAAATTTCCGGGTGTAGCATTATTCGGTGAATAAAAAAATACTTTTAAAAAAATAAAATTTGAAAAAATTAAATTTTTTATTTTTGAATTTTTAAATTATAAGAATAAACTTTTTTATTCAAATTAAAAAAATAAAATAAAGTCTAACAATATACAGTAAGCAACAGATATGTAAATTTGTTATTAATTTTCAATTTTTAAAGCAAAAAATAAATTTTTTTCTAATAGTAGAAAAATAAAAAATTCCAAAAATATCTAAAAAATAAAAAAAATTGAAAATTTTTAGATTTTTAAAATTAATTTAGTCAATTGTCGGGTGTAGCATTATCCGGTAAATAAAAAAATAAAAATATTTTAAAAAAATAAAAATTAAAAAAAACTAAATTTCTTAACTTTGAATTTTTAAATTATAAGATTAAATTTTTCAATTTAAATTAAAAAAATAAAAAAAATCCAGCAATATCAAGTAAAAAAATCAGTAAATTTATTATTTTTTTATTTTAAAACTAAAAAATAAATTTTTTATAATAGTAGAAAAATGAAAAATTCCAAAAATATCCAAAAAATAAAAAAATTTAAAAATTTTATATTTTTTAAATTAATTTATTTTTAATTTGTGAACAATTGGAGCAAAAAAAGTCAACTGTAGTGTGTACCATTATCCAGCGAATAAAAAAAAAATATTTTTGAAAAAATGAAAAGTTTCAAAAATCTAATTTTTTATTTTTGAATTTATAAATTTTATGATTAAATTGTTTTATTTAAACTAGAAAAATAAAATAAAGTCAAGCAATATCTTGTAAATAACAGATCTATAAATTTATTATTTTTTTAAATTTTTAAACTAAAAAAATAATTTTTTTCTAGTAGTAAAAAAATAAAAAATTTCAATAATATTCAAAAAATAAAAAATGGAAAATTTAATATTTTTTAATTACTTTATTCTTAATTTTTGAACAAGTGCAGTGAAAAAAACTCAAATGTCCGGGTGTAGCATTATTCGGTGAATAAAAAAATACTTTTAAAAAAATTAAAATTTGAAAAAAATAAAATTTTTATTTTTGGATTTTTAAATTATAAGAATAAACTTTTTGATTTAAATTAGAAAAATAAAATAAAGTCTAACAATATCCAATAAGCAACAGATATGTAAATTTATTATTAATTTTCAATTTTTAAAGCAAAAAATAAATTTTTTTCTAATAGTAGAAAAATAAAAAATTCCACCAATATCTAAAAAATAAAAAAAATTGAAAATTTTTAGATTTTTAAAATTAATTTAGTCAACTGTCGGGTGTAGCATTATCCGGTAAATAAAAAAAATAAAAATATTTTCAAAAAAATAAAAATTAAAAAAAAAAAACTAAATTTCTTAATTTTGAATTTTTAAATTATAAGATTAAATTTTTCAATTTAAATTAAAAAAATTAAATAAAGTCCAGCAATATCAAGTAAACAAATCAGTAAATTTATTATTTTTTTAATTTTAAAACTAAAAAATAAATTTTTTATAAAAGTAGAAAAATTAAAAATTCCAAAAATATCCAAAAAATTAAAAATTAAAAATTTTAAACTTTTTAAATTAATTTATTTTTAATTTGTGAACAAGTGGAGCAAAAAGAGTCAACTGCAGGGTGTACCATTATCCAGCGAATGAAAAAAAATATTTTTGAAAAAATTAAAAATTTCAAAAAACTAATTTTTTTTATTTTTGAATTTTTAAATTTTATGATTAAATTGTTTTATTTGAACTAGAAAAATAAATAAAGTCAAGCAATATCTAGTAAACAACAGATCTATAAATTTGTTATTTTTTAAAATTTTTAAACTAAAAATAATTTCTTTCTAGTAGTAAAAAAATAAAAAATTCCAATAGAATCCAAAAAATAAAAAAATTGAAAATTTAATATTTTTTAATTACTTTATTCTTAATTTTTTAACAAGTGCAGGGAAAAAAACTCAATTGTCTGGGTGTAGCATTATTCGGTGAATAAAAAAATACTTTTAAAATAATAAAAATTTGAAAAAAAATACATTTTTTATTTTTAAATTTTTAAGTTATAAGAATAAACGTTTTTATTCAAATTAAAAAAATAAAATAAAGTCTAACAATATCCAGTAAGCAACAAATATGTAAATTTATTATTAATTTTCAATTTTTAAAGCAAAAAATAAATTTTTTCTAATAGTAAAAAAATAAAAAATTCCAACAATATCTAAAAAATAAAAAATTGAAAATTTTTAGATTTTTAAAATTAATTTAGTCAACTGTCGGGTGTAGCATTGATGACATGTCACCATGTCATGTTTTTCTATGCTTTTTCATACAAGAAATTGATAATTAGTGCTTAAATATTGCATTCTTTTATGCTTAAATGGTATATTTCCTTGATATTTTAATTTTATAAATTTGGTAGGAAATAAGAAGAAAAAAAGCAAAGAAGCACAAAATAAGCTAAAAAGGAGGTCAGTTCCATTAGAGAGTAAGGAGGCTGGCTCCACTAGGAAGCATTAGGATTAGAGAGCTCTCTCTTAGTTTCATTTTTGTTTTGGATCTTGGGTGGAGAATTGAAGAACTTCTATTTCAATTCCACCTCGAGATCTCTTGTTAATCTTTCTGCATAATTCAAATTCTGTTTACTGCCTTCACTTTCTTTTCTCCTGTAATTTACTTTTATATTTTCATTTTGCAATTGTTCTTGTTGGATCAAGGAAGGATTTGAGATCTAGACTTGTTTTCTAGTCTCTTTCACTCCTGAGATCTTCAACATCCTTTTAATTGCTGCAAATTAAGCATCAGTTTTTCTGTTTTCATTCTTCAAGCATTTTTGCTTTTCTGTTTAAGATTTATTGCAATTCAATTCATCTTTAGTTCTTCTATTTGTTGCAATCTGCTTCTGCTTGTTTAAATTCTGCAATTCCAGCTCCCAATCCCTTTTATAATTCAAGCAATTTACATTTCTTGCACTTTAAGATTCAGTCATTTACATTTCTTGCAATCTAAGTTTCTGCAATTTACATTTCTTGCAATTTAAGTTTAAGCTATTTTACTTTCTTGTTCTTTAAGTTACTTGCAATTTTACTTTCTGCATCTTTTAAATTCCTTGTAATTTACTTTCTGTTGGCTACATTTCACACAATTCACTCAATGTTAGCTTGACTAAACTAATCACCCATTAAAGTTGCTTGATCCATCAATCCCTGTGGGATCGACCTCACTCTAAGTGAGTTTTACTACTTGATACGACCCAGTATACTTGCCGGTTAGATTTGTGTGTTTGGAAATTCGTTTTCCACAAAAACACCATCAAGTTTTTGGCACCGTTGCCGGGGATTGATTTAGATCAACAATGATTAAGTGGGTGAGAAGTCTAGATTAAGCATTTTTTTTTTGTTTTTGTTCTTGAAACCCAAGGTGTTTGTGTTTTTGCCTCACTAAGAAATTCTCATCTCTGATATGAGTAATTTCAATTTTCATTGATGTTGCATTTTACAAAATACAAATGGAGTTCAACTCATCTTCTGGTCAAACAAAATTTTATGGGATATTACCCACCATCATCAATCTCTAATGATGGCTGGGAATATCACCAAGAAAAATACAAATTCTGAGCACTCCAATTCATGGAGATTTGCTTCAGAGACACAAGATGAGTAAGAGAATCATATGGGATATTTTCCACCACCACAAAATGATGCAAGTCATTATTCTAATGGTGGCTGGAAGTATCACCAAGGAATGAAAGAGCATCCACCCTCACGTCCCAGTTTCTCATTTGAAAGTTCTTCATCACTTGATTATGCCTCAACACAAAGTTTCCTCCAAAATCCATACAAGTCATCCCATCAATCACACAACTCATTCCACACCCCTCAACACAACTTCACCACAACACATCCATGTCACCAAAATTACTCTCAACCTTCATCTCTTGAACCAGCAGATGAGGATTACCTTCAATGGTCCAAAGAACCCTAAGAAAGCCAATGCTAAGCCATTGAAATACACAGAAAACTCATGGAAAGATACACACAATCCCAATCCTGGAAAGAAATCATTCTCAAGAAGATGAATGGGCCTTTAAAGCAAACAAGGGGGAACTTAGAACCATCAAACAGCGAGGATAAAAACCAATTTGTGGGTGAGGAAGTGGAAAAACAAAATGAGGAAACCTCTGTATCAAGTGAAAATTCAATACAAAAGGAGGTTGTAGAGGTGTTTGAACCTGTGGCTTCATATTCACAAAAGCCACTTGAGATGACAAGGGAACATGAAAACTCACAACTCTCTCAAACTTCCCTGAAACAAAATGGCTCAACAATTGAATCCATGATTGAAAGATATGAAGAAGAGATGAAGAAATCTTGGGAAGATCAACAAACCTCCTCCATGAAAGAGCTATTAAAACAAATGTTGAGTGTAAAAAAGGAAGTGGAAGAACAAGAAAGTGAGGAAGACACTCAAGAGAAGTCACACTCAAGTGAGGCAGAGAAGTACATTAAGGAAGAGCTCATTGAGCCACCAATTCAAGAGGCTCTTGATGAAAAGAAGACTCCAACAATCATACAACCACCAAGACTTGGATTCAAGGAAGTGAAGGCAATTAACAAAAGCACCAAGAAGAGGATTGTGACCAAGCTACCAAGGACAATATTCATGAAGAATAAAGGGTCAACCACAAGCAATCCAACCCCTGGACCATTAGCAAGCAAGCTCAATCAAGCCATGTACAAAAGAAAGCTTGTTGAGAGGAAACCAATAAAGGGGACAATAGCTGAAACCTCTCTCCCCTTGAGGCCATTCCTTTTAACAAATTGGAAGAAGAGGAAGAAAGTGAAGAACAGGTAGACCGTAGTTACATTTCTTTCTTTGCTTTGTTTAAATTCAATAAATTGGCATATGGTTACATTTTAAGTTTGGTGTTGCCTTGCAACAAATTGTTTTCAATATTTTTGGATGATTGCATCAAATAAAAAATGAAAGAGACACACCAAGATTCTGAGTTTGGTGTGCCACTTATTTTCTATGCAATTCATTCAAGCAACACTACTTGTCTGCATAATCATAATGCCTCTGCAGTTTTATTTTTCTTTTTTTTGATTTGACACTTTTTCATTCTACTTGCTTTAGTCATTTTTTTTCTGTTTTTAAATGTTTTCCTCTAGTTTGCTTGTCAACTGTCGTTGTTAGTACATCACCAAGAGATCCTTATTCTGACAGATTCTTGGCTTGGTGATTGTACTTAACAAATAACAATTTCATTTGCTTAGTTTTTATTTAAATAAAATTGACATATGATTGCATTCTAAGTTTGGTGTTGCTATGCAACAAAATTTGCTTCCAATCTTTACTAGATACTTGCATTAATTCCAAGTAAAAGTGTCACACTAAGTTTGGTGTGCCACTTATCTTTTATGCAATGTATTGTGCACACCTTCTTATCTATGCAATCAAAATGTCTTTGTCTCTTGTGCCTTGATAGTTATTCTTCAATTTTTTCTTGCTTAAACACATGTGCTAATAACATTTCATTGTATAAGACATTCATGAACCATCTTAGTCCCATAGCCATTGTTCTAATTGTTGCTTGAGGATGAGCAAGCATTCTAAGTTTGGCAAGGAAAAGGGAAGAATAAGAGGAAAATGACAACAATAGAGAAGATGGACTACAAGGTTGTAAAGTTCCTTTTCCTCTCCTTTGTTTCCAGCACTTTATTTTGCATGATTGTCTTTATATTCTCTGTAAGCATGTGTGGTATGAATAAGCATAGCTTGAATATTGATTTGTAACATGTTGCCATGCCATTATGACTACCAACTTGAGTTTTGTAAAGCTTAAAGCAGTAAAGTATCATGATCATAAACAAACAAGGCATTAAAGAAGAGTTTAGCATGTGCATACAAGTATTGGAAAGCTAGTATGATTAATTGTTGCTCAATTGCATTAGATTTTATTTAATTGAAGTTTTCATCTAGGACATTTTGTGAAATCTTTCATAATAATGAAAACCTTGAAGGAAGTAAATACAAATAAAGCAAGAAAGAAAAAGGGAAAGAATGAGAAAGTTGAAGGCTCTGAGTACCAATGGCAATTTATTTGTTAAGTACTTGTGGTGTTTATGTATCAAGCCAAATGCTTGAAAACAAAACACTTAGAAGTCAAGGCTAGGCTTAAGTGCAAAATCACTCCCTCAAAGCTCAAGGTTCTGAGCATCAATGATTAGAGAGTCAAGAAAAAAAAAAGAAACAAATGAGCTTAATGAAGTCCTTTAATTAAATGCTTGTGGTGCTTATGTATCAAGTGGTAATACTTGAAAACAAAGCATTTAGAAGTCGTAGCTTTGTTATCAACTCATGGGGCAAAGCACCCAAAAGGAGAAGCTAATAAGAAAATCTAAAGCTTGTTTCAAGGAAGAAATATAAGGAAAAGATTTCATAAAATGAGCTAGATAGAAGCATCGATTATTTACATTTCTTTTGTGATTGTAGCATGCAAAGAAAACTAGCCTACCATGAACATTGAGTTGCTATTCTTCCTACCTTGTATTGTCAATCTTTATTGCATGATTCTTTTCTTGCTTGGGGACAAGCAAGGTTTAAGTTTGGTGTTGTGATGACATGTCACCATGTCATGTTTTTCTATGCTTTTTCATACAAGAAATTGATAATTAGTGCTTAAATATTGCACTCTTTTATGCTTAAATGGTATATTTCCTTGATATTTAAATTTTATAAATTTGGTAGGAAATAAGAAGAAAAAGAAGCAAAGAAGCACAAAATAAGCTAAAAAGGAGGTCAGTTCCATTAGAGAGTAAGGAGGCTGGCTCCACTAGGAAGCATTAGGATTAGAGAGCTCTCTCTTAGTTTTCATTTTTGTTTTAGATCTTGGGTGGAGAATTGAAGAACTTCTGTTTCAATTCCACCTCGAGATCTCTTGTTAATCTTTCTGCATAATTCAAATTCTGTTTACTGCCTTCACTTTCTTTTCTCCTGTAATTTACTTTTATATTTTCATTTTGCAATTGTTCTTGTTGGATCAAGGAAGGATTTGAGATCTAGACTTGTTTTCTAGTCTCTTTCACTCCTGAGATCTTCAACATCCTTTTAATTGCTGCAAATTAAGCATCAGTTTTTCTGTTTTCATTCTTCAAGCATTTTTGCTTTTCTGTTTAAGATCTATTGCAATTCAATTCATCTTTAGTTCTTCTGTTTGTTGCAATCTGCTTCTGCTTGTTTAAATTCTGCAATTCCAGCTCCCAATCCCTTTTATAATTCAAGCAATTTACATTTCTTGCACTTTAAGATTCAGTCATTTACATTTCTTGCAATCTACGTTTTTGCAATTTACATTTCTTGCAATTTAATTTTAAGCTATTTTACTTTCTTGTTCTTTAAGTTACTTGCAATTTTACTTTTTGCATCTTTTAAATTCCTTGCAATTTACTTTCTGTTGGCTACATTTCACACAATTCACTCAAAGTTAGCTTGACTAAACTAATCACCCACTAAAGTTGCTTGATCCATCAATCCCTGTGGGATCGACCTCACTCTAAGTGAGTTTTACTACTTGATACGACCCGGTATACTTGCCGGTTAGATTTGTGTGTTTGGAAATTCGTTTTCCACAAAAACACCATCAAGCATTATCCGGTAAATAAAAAATAATAAAAATCTTTTAAAAAAATAAAAATTTTAAAAAAACTAAATTTCTAAATTTTGAATCTTTAAATGACAAGATTAAATTTTTTTATTTAAATTAAAAAAATAAAATAAAGTCCAGCAATATCAAATAAATTTTTTATAACAGTAGAAAAATGAAAAATTCCAAAAATATCCAAAAAATAAAAAAATTTAAAAATTTTAAATTTTTTAAATTAATTTATTTTTAATTTGTGAACAATTGGAGCAAAAAAGTCAACTGTAGTATGTACCATTATCTAGCGAATAAAAAAATAAAAACTATTTTTGAAAAAATGAAAAGTTTCAAAAATCACATTTTTTATTTTTGAATTTATAAATTTTATGATTAAATTGTTTTATTTAAACTAGAAAAATAAAATAAAGTCAAGTAATATCTAGTAAATAACAGATCTATAAATTTATTATTTTTTTAAATTTTTAAACTAAAAAAATATTTTTTTTCTAGTAGTAAAAAAATAAAAAATTCCAATAATATCCAAAAAATAAAAAAATTGAAAGTTTAATTTTTTTAATTACTTTATTCATAATTTTTGAACAAGTGCAGTGAAAAAAACTCAAATGTCTGGGTGTAGCATTATTCGGTGAATAAAAAAATACTTTTAAAAAAATAAAAATTTGAAAAAAATAATTTTTTTTTATTTTTGGATTTTTAAATTATAAGAATAAACTTTTTTATTTTAATTAGAAAAATAGAATAAAGTCTAACAATATACAGTAAGCAACAGATATGTGAATTTATTATTAATTTTCAATTTTTAAAGCAAAAAATAATTTTTTTTTCTAATAGTAGAAAAATAAAAAATTCCAAAAATATCTAAAAAATAATAAAAATTGAAAATTTTTAGATTTTTAAATTAATTTAGTCAACTGTCGGGTGTAGCATTATCCGGTAAATAAAAAAAAAACAAAAATATTTTTAAAAAAATAAAAATTAAAAAAAACTAAATTTCTTAATTTTGAATTTTTAAATTATAAGATTAAATTTTTCAATTTAAATTAAAAAAATAAAATAAAGTCCATCAATATCAAGTAAACAAATTAGTAAATTTATTATTTTTTTAATTTTAAAACTAAAAAATAAATTTTTTATAAAAGTAGAAAAATGAAAAATTCCAAAGATATCCAAAAAATAAAAAAAATTAAAAATTAAAAATTTTTTAAATTAATTTATTTTTAATTTGTGAACAAGTGGAGCAAAAGAGTCAACTGTAGGGTGTACCATTATCCAATGAATGAAAAAATAAAAAAATATTTTTGAAAAAATTAAAAATTTCAAAAAACTAATTTTTGAATTTTTGAATTTTTTAATTTTATGATTAAATTGTTTTATTTAAACTAGAAAAATAAAATAAAGTCAAGCAATATCTAGTGAACAATAGATCTATAAATTTATTATTTTTTAAAATTTTTAAACTAAAAAAATAATTTCTTTCTAGTAGTAAAAAAATAAAAAATTCCAATAGAATCCAAAAAATAAAAAAATTGAAAATTTAATATTTTTTAATTACTTTATTCTAAATTTTTTAACAAGTGAAGGGAAAAAAACTCAACTGTCTGGGTGTAGCATAATTCGGTGAATAAAAAAATACTTTTAAAAAAATAAAAATTTGAAAAAAATTAAATTTTTTATTTTTCAATTTTTAAATTATAAGAATAAACTTTTTTATTCAAATTAAAAAAATAAAATAAAGTCTAACAATATCCAGTAAGCAACAAATATGTAAATTTATTATTAATTTTCAATTTTTAAAGAAAAAAATAAATTTTTTCTAACAGTAAAAAAGATAAAAAATTCCAACAATATCTAAAAAATAAAAAAATTGAAAATTTTTAGATTTTAAAAATTAATTTAGTCAACTGTTGGGTGTAGCATTATCCGGTAAATAAAAAATAATAAAAATCTTTTAAAAAAATAAAAATTTAAAAAAAACTAAATTTTTAAATTTTGAATTTTTAAATTATAAGATTAAATTTTTTTTATTTAAATTAAGAAAATAAAATAAAGTCCAGCAATATCAAGTAAACAAAAAAATCAATAAATTTATTATTTTTTTAATTTTAAAACTAAAAAATAATTTTTTTATAATAATAGAAAAATGAAAACTTCCAAAAATATCCAAAAAATAAAAAAATTTAAAAATTTTAATTTTTTTAAATTAATGTATTCTTAATTTGTGAACAAGTGGAGCCATAAAACTCAACTGTAGGGTGTACCATTATCCAGCGAATAAAAAAATAAAAAAATATTTTAGAAAAAATTAAAAATTTCAAAAAACTAATTTTTTTTTAATTTTTAAATTTTATGATTTAATTGTTTTACTTAAAGTAGAAAAATAAAATAAAGTCAAGCAATACCTAGTAAACAACAGATCTATAAATTTATTATTTTTTTAAATTTTTAAACTAAAAAAATAATTTTTTTACTAGAAGTAAAAAATAAAAAATTCCAATCATTTCCAAAAAATAAAAAAATTGAAAATTTAATATTTTTAATTACTTTATTCTTAATTTTTGAACAAGTGCAGCGAAAAAAACTCAACTGTCTGGGTGAAGTATTATTCGGTGAATAAAAAAATACTTTTAAAAAAATAAAAATTTGAAAAAAATAAATTTTTTATTTTTGAATTTTTAAATTATAAGAATAAACTTTTTTATTCAAGTTAAAAAACTAAAATAAAGTCTAACAATATCCAGTAAGCAACAAATATGTAAATTTATTATTAATTTTCAATTTTTAAAGCAAAAAATAAATTTTTTCTAATAGTATAAAAATAAAAAGTTCCAACAATATCTAAAAAATAAAAAAATTGAAAATTTTTAGCTTTTTAAAATTAATTTAGTCAACTGTCGAGTGTAGCATTATCCGGTAAATAAAAAATAATAAAAATCTTTTAAAAAAATAAAAATTTTAAAAAAACTAAATTTCTAAATTTTGAATTTTTAAATTATAAGATTAAATTTTTTATTTAAATTAAAAAAATAAAATAAAGTCCAGCAATACTAAGTAAACAAAAAAATCAGTAAATTTATTATTTTTTTAATTTTAAAACTAAAAAATAAATTTTTTATAATAATAGAAAAATGAAAACTTCCAAAAATATCCAAAAAATAAAAAAATTTAAAAATTTTAAATTTTTTAAATTAATGTATTCTTAATTTGTGAACAAGTGGAGCCATAAAACTCAACTGTAGGGTGTACCATTATCCAGCGAATAAAAAAATAAAAAAATATTTTTAGCTTTTTAAAATTAATTTAGTCAACTGTCGGGTGTAGCATTATCCGATAAATAAAAAAAAGAACAAAAATATTTTAAAAAAATAAAAATTAAAAAAAAACTAAATTTCTTAATTTTGAATTTTTAAATTATAAGATTAAATTTTTTCTTTAAATTAAAAAAATAAAATAAAGTCCAGCAATATCAAGTAAAAAAAAAATCAGTAAATTTATTATTTTTTTAATTTTAAAAGTAAAAATAAATTTTTTATAATAGTAGAAAAATGAAAAATTCCAACAATGTCCAAAAAATAAAAAAATTTAAAATTTTTTAAATTTTTTAAATGATTTTATTCTTAATTTGTGAACAAGTAGAGCAAAAAAAGTCAACTGTAGGGTGTACCATTATCCAACGAATAAAAAAATATTTTTCAAAAACCTAATTTTTTTATTTTTGAATTTTTAAATTTTATGATTAAATTGTTTTATTTAAACTAGAAAAATAAAATAAAGTCAAGCAATATCTAGTAAACAACAGATCTATAAATTTTTTAAATTTTTAAACTAAAAAAATATTTTTTCCTAGTAGTAAAAAAATAAAAAATTCCAATAATATAAAAAAATTTAAAAAATTGAAAATTTTATTTTTTTAATTACTTTATTCTTAATTTTTTAACAAGTACAGTGAAAAAAATGTCAAATGTCCGGGTGTAGCATTATTCGGTGAATAAAAAAATACTTTTAAAAAAATAAAAATTTGAAAAAAATAAATTCTTTATTTTTGAATTTTTAAATTATAAGAATAAACTTTTTTATTTAAATTAGAAAAAAAATAAAGTATAACAATATCCAGTAAGCAACAGATGTGTAAATTTATTATTAATTTTAAATTTTTAAAGCAAAAAATTAATTTTTTTTCTAATAGTAGAAAAATAAAAAATTCCAACAATATCTAAAAAATAAAAGATTGAAATTTTTTAGATTTTTAAAATTAATTTAGTCAACTGTCAGGTGTAGCATTATCCGGTAAATAAAAAAACAAAAATATTTTAAAAAAAATAAAAATAAAAAAAAACTAAATTTCTTAATTTTGAATTTTTAAATTATAAGATTAAATTTTTTCTTTAAATTAAAAAAATAAAATAAAGTCCAGCAATATCAAGTAAACAAAAAATCAGTAAATTTATTATTTTTTTAATTTTAAGAGTAAAAAAATAAATTTTTTGTAATAGTAGAAAAATAAAAAATTCCAACAATATCCAAAAAATAAAAAAGTTTAAAAATTTTAAATTTTTAACATAATTTATTCTTAATTTGTGAACAAGTGGAGCAAAAAAAAACTATAGGGTGTACCATTATCCAACGAATAAAAAAATATTTTTCAAAAACCTAATTTTATATTTTTGAATTTTTTTAAATTTTATAATTAAATTGTTTTATTTAAACTAGAAAAATAAAATAAAGTCAAGCAATATCTAGTAAACAACAGATCTATAAATTTTTTAAATTTTTAAACTAAAAAAATATTTTTTCCTAGTAGTAAAAAAAATAAAAAATTCCAATAATATACAAAAAAATAAAAAATTGAAAATTTTATATTTTCTAATTACTTTATTCTTAATTTTTTAACAAGTGTAGTGAAAAAAATGTCAAATGTCCAGGTGTAGCATTATTCGGTGAATAAAAGAAATACTTTTAAAAAAATAAAAATTTAAAAAAAATAAATTTTTTATTTTTGAATTTTTAAATTATAAGAATAAACTTTTTTATTTAAATTAGAAAAAAATAAAGTATAACAATATCCAGTAAGCAACAGATGTGTAAATTTATTATTAATTTTAAATTTTTAAAGCAAAAAATTAATTTTTTTTTCTAATAGTAGAAAAATAAAAAATTCCAACAATATCTAAAAAATAAAAGGTTGAAAATTTTTAGATTTTTAAAATTAATTTAGTCAACTGTCAGGTGTAGCATTATCCGGTAAATAAAAAAAACAAAAATATTTTTAAAAAAATAAAAATAAAAAAAACTAAATTTCTTAATTTTGAATTTTTAAATTATAAGATTAAATTTTTTCTTTAAATTAAAAAAATAAAATAAAGTCCAGCAATATCAAGTAAACAAAAAATCAGTAAATTTATTATTTTTTTAATTTTAAGAGTAAAAAAATAAAATTTTTATAATAGTAGAAAAATAAAAAATTCCAACAATATCCAAAAAATAAAAAAGTTTAAAAATTTTATATTTTTAACATAATTTATTCATAATTTGTGAACAAGTGGAGCAAAAAAAAACTATAGGGTGTATTATTATCCAACGAATAAAAAAATATTTTTTAAAAACCTAATTTTATATTTTTGAATTTTTTTAAATTTTATAATTAAATTGTTTTATTTAAACTAGAAAAATAAAATAAAGTCAAGCAATATCTAGTAAACAACAGATCTAAAGCTTACCTTGAACGAGTCCCGGGGGCGAGGATAACAGCGGAGGATATTCTATAAAAACTTCTTTTTAGGCTCTAAAGCTCCTCAGAAGACAAGACTAGAACAGCCTTAAATAAGGAAATACCTAGCTACCTTAACTATAGGAATTGGGCTTTCAGAGTCATAAAAGGAGAGGTGAAAGGGTTGGTCGAGCTGAATTCCCCTCTCCAACTTGACTAGAAAAAAAGGGGGTCGGCCTGGAAAGAGAACGGATTAGCAGTTAGCTAGTGAGAAGCTAGGATTCCACAGCATAAGATATTTATTATTTTTTTAAATTTTTAAACTTAAAAAATAATTTTTTTTCTAGTAGTAAAAAAATAAAAAATTTAATATTTAATATTTTTTAATTACTTTATTCTTAATTTTTTAACAAGTGCAGGGAAAAAATTACTTTATTTTTTACTGTCCGGGTGTAGCATTATTTGATGAATAAAAAAATACTTTTAAAAAAAAATTTGAAAAAAATAAATTTTTTATTTTTGAATTTTTAAATTATAAGAATAAACTTTTTTATTTAAATTAGAAAAAAAATAAAGTCTAACAATATCCAATAAGCAACAGATATGCAAATTTATTATTAATATTTAATTTTTAAAGCAAAAAATAATTTTTTTTTCTAATAGTAGAAAAATAAAAAATTCCAACAATATCTAAAAAATAAAAAAATAAAAAAATTTTAGATTTTTAAAATTAATTTAGTCAACTGTCAGGTGTAGCATTCTTCGGTAAATAAAAAAATAACAAAAATAATTTTGAAAAAAATTAAAAAAACTAAATTTCTTAATTTTTAATTTTTAAATTATAAGATTAAATTTTTTATTTAAATTAAAAAAATAAAATAAAGTCCAGCAATATCAAGTTAACAAAAAAATCGGTAAATTTATTATTTTTTAATTTTAAAACTAAAAAATAAACTTTTTATAATAGTAGAAAAATGAAAAATTCCAAAAATATGAAAAAATAAAAAAATTAAATTTTAAATTTTTTAAATTAATTTATTCTTAATTTGTGAACAAGTGGAGCAAATAAAGTCAACTGTAGGGTGTACCATTATCCAACGAATAAAAAAATATTTTTCAAAAACCTAATTTTTTTATTTTTGAATTTTTAAATTTTATGATTAAATTGTTTTATTTAAACTAGAAAAATAAAATAAAGTCAAGCAATATCTAGTAAACAATAGATCTATAATTTATTATTTTTTTTAATTTTTAAACTAAAATTTTTTTTCTAGTAGTAAAAAATTAAAAAATTCCAATAATATCCAAAAAATAAAAAAATGGAAAATTTAATATTTTTTAATTACTTTATTCTTAATTTTTTAACAAGTGCAGTGAAAAAAAGTCAACTGTCCGGGTGTAGTATTATTCAGTGAATAAAAAAATACTTTTAAAAAAATAAAAATTTGAAAAAAATAATATTTTTAATTTTTGAATTTTTAAATTATAAGAATAAACTTTTTAATTTAAATTAGAAAAATAAAATAAAGTCTAACAATATCCAGTAAACAACAGATATGTAAATTTATTATTAATTTTCAATTTTTAAAGCAAAAAATAAATTTTTTTATAAGAGTAGAAAAATAAAAAATTCCAAAAATATCTAAAAAATAAAAAATTGAAAATTTTTAGAGTTTTAAAATTAATTTAGTCAAATATCGGGTGTGGCATTATCCGGTAAAAAAATAAAAATAATATTTTTAAAAAAATAAAAATTTTAAAAAAACTAAATTTCTTAATTTTGAATTTTTAAATTATAAGAATAAATTTTTTTAATTAAATTAAAAAAATAAAATAAAGTCCAGCAATATCAAGTAAACAAAAAATTAGTAAATTTATAATTTTTTTTTAATTTTAAAACTAAAAAATAAATTTTTTATAATAGTAGAAAAATGAAAAATTCCAAAAAATCCAAAAAGTAAAAAAATTTAAAAATTTTAACTTTTTTAAATTAATTTATTCTTAATTTGTGAATAAATGGAGCAAAAAACACCAACTCACTGCAAAATTAATATTTATTTGAGGGAGTATTTTAGTGAAGGTTTTTAAAAACCTCCACAATACATTTTATTTATGGCAATTGAAAAAACCTCCATTAATAATTAATTAATATTAAATTTTAAAACAATACCTAATTTTTTCAATTTTTCAAAATTGAGAGATTGAGTTAGCTGTGACACTGAGTTAGCTGAGAGAGAACTTGCCGAGTAGTTTTTAGGGTTCTACCGCCATTCTTGCGTCATTCCCGCTGCCATTTCCGCCACCGGCACCGCCACCACTGTCATGTCCGTTGCGGTAGAGAGCTTCTGCCATGTCCGTCCTATACTGTTGTTGCTGCCACAGTGAAGTTTCCAGATCTGTTCGTTATTAATTTGTTCGCTATTAATCGAGCCACCTCCTCGCTATTAATTTCCAGATCTGTTTG
The DNA here is from genome assembly GCF_003086295.3 of Arachis hypogaea. Lineage (NCBI taxonomy): Eukaryota > Viridiplantae > Streptophyta > Magnoliopsida > Fabales > Fabaceae > Arachis > Arachis hypogaea. Next base: position 72,312,903 of record NC_092036.1, read on the forward strand.
CTATTAATCGAGCCACCTCCTCAACGCGTTTTCAGATCTGTTCCCTTCAAGCTTTTTCTTCAACGCAACTTTCTCTCCCTCCATGTTTCTCCTCTGCCGCTGGTACTTCTTCGCTATTAATTTGTTGATATCTCTTCTCTATTAATAAATGTCATTTTATTTTGAAGAATTTCATTTGTCTCTTTACGTTTCTCTGTGTATTTGTTATTTTGGATTTGATTATTTGCTATGATTATGATTCTCTATCTCTCTTTCTAATTGTGAATTATAATTACTTGATTAATTAATTATTCTCTTGTCCTATTAATTGACATTTTGATCTGTTTCTGAAGATACAAATCAATTTCCCATTTTCAGAGTAAATTTCAGATTATATTGTAAACTAAAAGTTCTCTGGGATGCCAAGCATGAGGTTGGTTCTCGTCTGTTTACTTTCTTTATTGATTTAATGTGTTCTTATCTCTTGCCTTTTTTGTAACTTCTGAAGACTTCTGTTTTGGTGTTGCTTTGTTCAAAGAAAAATGACATGATATTTTGCTAAAAATGTGCTAGAGAGAATGAACTACGAATTCTGTGTGTAGATGTACATTTAGGATCTATATTTGTCTACATTTAGGCTTCTTATAATTGGAAAAAATGAACATAAAAAATAGTTAATAGGATCAAGTCCTTGCAACTTAAGCTAAGTGGAATATAGCTTTTCATTAATTTAATTCAAAGTTAATGAAAATGGTTTCTGCCTTGTTCTCCCTCTATGATGCTTTCCTCAGTAGCTTTTTTTATCAGAACAATTGTTCTCCCTTCTAATAACTCATTATCAGAACAAAATGTCATTATTTGATTCACTGTTTTCTGTATAGTATAGTGCAAGGTCTAATGGCTTTTTGGATTGGTCAACAAGATATTCTTATTTGATTCTCAGGGTTTACGGTTTAGGCCCCTGTGCTTCTTGAAAAATGAGTTTCTATTTTCAAATGTTCTTTAGCCATATTGGTCTCGAGCTTTAATCTATGCATTAATTTGAAGTTATATGCCTTCTATTTTGTTAAATCAATTATTTCCTAATCATTGTATTCTGTACTTATCTTCATCCTTTGTATTTATAAAATCAATCACTTAAGTTCTTTAAAATTTATCCCATTCATAATTCTTCTGTGGCTTGATATATAAAATGTATGCTGCTATTTGAAATAATGGTGGCACTTATATGACTTTAAAGGCAGCTACTACACTCATTCAATGCCTTATTTTTATTTTTTTGTATTAGTTCTTAGTGGAGTAAAAGAAAGTGAACAATGTGTTACTTTTTCTATTGTCCTACGATTTTTGTACCTTGCTTATTCTATCTAAATTTGGTTAGTTATATGTACTTCTCTACATTGATTGAAGAGTTGACTTGATTTAAGTTTTTTTTTTAGTAACCATTATTGAAATTGTCTAATTTGCTATAGTTAAACTGTGCTTTGTTGAGGGAAAACAATTGTTCTATCCCATATGTCTCCTTCCTTTATCATGGATAAATTTTCACATGTTTGATTTTGGGAAGAATCATGTGTAAGGAACCTAAGAAGCTATATAAATTGTATCAGAAAGAGGAGGGCCTAATGCCATTCGAAGATTTTGTGCAGCAAGAAAACAACACTGTTGAAATCCAATATAGCCTATACAAAACAAAGAACTTGCTCTTTGGTGATTCTAAAACATTGAAGGAATTTGTGAACATGAAATACAGTGACATTGCAGAGAAGTATCATTCTCTTATTGAAAGTATAATGACATTTGATCAATTTGTGAAGAAGAAATTCAGGGAATTGAAAGGAAAACTCGAGTTCTATATGCAGACTTTGTACACACACATGCCAACATCTTTTATTCAGATCAGTGATGTGAAGAGGATGACTAGAGCTTTAGATTTGCTTAGATCCCTAGAAAGTTCCTTGAATCATGTTCTGTACAGGAAAACTCTGAATTATAGTGATGATGATGAAGAAAAGAAAAAAGAATATACTAAAAATGAAAACAAAACCAAACAAGTCTAAAGTATTTCTTTGCTTCCATTTTCATTGTTTAGCTTCCTTCTTATTCACTTGCTTTAAATTTAGTTATTCTATTGCTGGTAATTGTTCTAAACCTGTAATGCTTTTCAGGAACAAGATTATTTTCTGCTCTTCATTTAGCTGGGACTCAACCTCAACAAGCTTAGCTCTCGTTTCATTGCATTCTTTCCTAGCATTCCCTGTCTCCCTCTTCTGGGCCTCTAATTCAGCCAGCGGCTGCTGAACCATATTAGATTTTGAAGATTGAGATCCTCCTCCAGAACCTAGCACACATGTTTTATTCCTGACCACTGACTCGAAGGCATTATTAATAAATTCAGGTTCAACTATTTCAATCCTTTCTTGAAAATCCTCTAGTTCACGTAAATTCTTATCAATTTGTGCGGCAATCTTGTCCCGTGATGAATTGACAAAACAATCAACCATTTAAAGAGGACAAGATCAATTTCAAGTAATATATACTGTTGTATGTGAACCATCCTATCCATCATCTTGCGTACGTACCTTGCACCATTATTTTATTCACCCCTCCATCACCATGCATTTTCATATGTAGTTACTCACCTAGTTTTGTCCACCCATAATAGTCACACCAATAATAAATATTCATCTACATATACGACACCTCTCTGTCTATTATTTAATATTTAAATTAAGTGAAGTAAGAACATAATATATACAATTTGCAATAGCTAAGCTCGTTCTTTAAAACACGTCTAATTATGGTCATAAATTGAATTATAAATATACAAACTGTTGAAATAAACCCAAATCTAAGATTATGAAAAAAAAACGTGAAGCAATGCATGCATATATATATATATATATATATATATATATATATAGGTGTCGGGAATGAGCTGAGGTAGCTATTAGGCCCCAAGCAATGTAAACTGCAGCCTCTTGTACTTGTACTAGCTAGTGCATGAAGAGGTGAAAACTGAAAAACTTCAAAATCCTAAATGACACTTCAAAATTGACTAGGTTTGTATTTTACTTTCCCAGCTTTTAATTGTTTTTGTCTTCCCGTGGATGATTGAATTTATTAATAACAAGTTTACTAATGTTCTTAATTTTAGATATGCCATTGCCATTTCATTTTCACCATTGCCATTTCATTTACTTCCTTAGATGCCTCATCAACCCATTCACCATTTGTCTTTTTGTGTGTCAGCTGCCACAATTTCTGCAAATGAGGCTCCTTTCCAGTCACCGGGTCTCGCTGTTAAATTTGTTTACTTTAATAAATAATATGCAAAAATTGCCATATATTCTGATGTAACACATTGTAAACCACCGAATTAAATTGAAATCTTATAGCTTCATAGCTGACCGCATGAAAAGATTTCTGGCCACTGGTATGATTTGTCTATATTTTTGTCTTATTTGTCTTGTTTACTGTGCTTATCAACTGAAGATTGATTAAAAAAGGCATGTTATTGAATTCATTAATATTCCACAGGGTGGTAAGGAGGATAGAAGATAATAAACTAATGCTTAACATTTTTGTATTTGTTGATGTGCAGTCATGCTAAGGGGCAAACGCATAAAAAATCCATTAAAGTTTGTAGATGAGAGGGAAAACAACAATGCTTCTCGTTCACTTCAACCTCTAGCACCAGGAGCATTTGAAGATACCACTAATGTAGAGGCTAGTGAGGCTCCTTCTCAAGATCCTTCTCAAGCTCCTTCTCAAGCCGCTGTAAATTCCATTTCATCTGATGGAGCCACACGTTGTTCTAACTCAAAGTCTTCATCTGCTTGGAATGTGGAGATAATTGGTAATTTATATTGCATAATTAATTAATGTGATTAAAGCATAGTTTAAACCATTTATGTTATTAGTTTGAACATGTCCTGATCCATAATCATTTGTTAGCTTAAAAGGTTGTAACTCTTAATATTTTATATTTGACTTTTGAGAATAATTGTACCAATGAAGTTTTTAAAAAAATGGATAAATAGTTAATATATGTGCATTATTTATGAATGTTTTCAATAATTAAGTTTTTTATTTTCCTTAAGACTCTACAAATATGAAGAAGAAAGCTAAGATCAAAGTCAAGGATGTTTGCAACTTACCTAGGGGAGAGCGTGTAATTGTAGAGGTTGACGAAGAGGGTGCGGCATATGGTGAAGCACAAGGTTTACTTGCTGGCTATTGTGGTATATTAGCAACTAATGCACGTATTTTTCCAATTAGCTTTGAAAAGTGGTCAGGACAAGAAAATGGTGGCATGCCTAAGTCTTTTAAGGATGAGTGCTTTGATACAATGATAAAGGTAAAATTCATTTTATTTGAAACTTCTATTAGTTCAAGTATTTATTTATTTATTTATTTATTTATTTATTTATTTATTTGTTTGTTTGTTTGTTTGTTTGTTTGTTTGTTTGTTTGTTTGAAGCCCCACTTCCATTTTACAAGCACAGAAAAAGATTGCCTACAGGTATTGCATTCAAAGTATTGCAAAAAAGTGGGCAACATATAGGCAAAGATTGTGGAATAAGTTCTATGATCCAACCATGAGAAGAGAAGCATTGGTGAACAATGTTCCTGATGATATTCCAAGAGATCAATGGGCTTGCTTTGTCAATTATCGACTAAAACCGTCTACAGTTGTAAGACACTAAACAATTCATTTAGTTATTGCTGTAGTTTAATTAAAAAAATATTAATTGAAGTTATTATATTTATTTTTAGGAGCTTTGCATGAAAAATAAGGAAAATCGAAACAAGCAAATCATTCCTCACACTTGTGGATCTAAATCCAACTCTCGGAGGCGACATGAGATGGTATATATATACACACACTTGGTACATGTGTGATTTTACTTGCATTATATATGTTAATTGTTTAACTCTTTATTCCTTCTCTTTTAGCACTTGAAAACGGGAAAGAAGCCTAGTAGAGGAATGATGTACATTGAAACACATAAGAGAAAGGATGGGTCTTTTGTAAATAACGAGGCATTAACTATAGTGGTAAGTATTTTGTAAACCTTTACTATCTTATCTTATTTTATTTGTATGTGATCATGTGAAAATGGGATTTGAGTGTGGTTGCTTGTGGATTGAAATATATAATGATTATAGGAAAGTGGTTTATTTCACTTGCATGCACTTTTCACTTTGAATTTTTGGTTGTGATAATGGTCTAGGAAGTAGGAATACTAGAATAATCATAATCTGCAATGCCATTACATGTGTTGCTTCTTTTAAATTGAATAGTTTCTATTTATTCTTTTAAATAGGAACAAATTGAGCTGAATATGACACAGTCAAATACACAATTTGAGTGTCCCTTAATGATGCTGTTGGTAAAGTTTTGGGGCCTTAACACTCTGGGAGAGTTCATTGCATGGGCATGGGAGCAGCGCCTACAAATACCTTTAGGAATGTGAGAAGTCGGCTTAATGGGATGACCATCTCCACTAATTTAGCTGGATCTTCTTCGCCTACTACTTCTGCAATTTTATAGGAAAAGATCAATAATTTGGAGTCCGACTTACATAATTCACAGCAAAAGGTCATTAGTCTAGAGTCTAAGTTGCAGCAATCATTTGATATGATGAAAGCATATCTAATGATGAAGGAAGGAGGAATTCCCGAAGCACTTGTTGGCTTATTTTCTGCCCGCGAGATAACTTTATAATAAATTCATTTGTTAGGAATATAAGTTTAGATGGAATAATAATTAATAATGGAGTCTAATTATTGAAATTGAACATGTTCTTATCATCAATTCTTATTAAATAAACCTGAAACAATAAAAGTAAAGGCTCAAATGATAACAATTGGTGTGTTTAATAGTTATAGAAAAGCTAGTGTTATGTTAAAATTGTTACACTATTTTACCAACTTGTTTCAATATCAGTGGTAACCCACGACTCTAGATGCCAAAAATTAGGCTGAGAATAGTTAAGAACATGGACATCACAGTGTTCTTGCATTCTTTTAGTGGTCGTTGTCCATTAAACATGAGAAACTGCTCTGCTGCTGTGTTTTGCATTAGGAAAATAATTAATTATATCAATTTGGTCATAAATTAGTGCAAGTTGCCTCCGATCCTGTTTTAGGATAATGATATCATTTTGTAGTAAGCAACCAAGCATATCCACATGTTTCTGCCTCTTCAACTGTACAGCTACAGTTTTCTGTTTTCTTACACTAGGTTTAGATGCTCTTTAAAATTGAGTTGTAAGGCTTATATCGAATTATCTTGATGCTTAACTGATGTGTGGAAAACCATCCAACACAAAACTCACCGGCAAGTGCACTGGGTCGCATCAAGTAGTAATAACTCACTTAGAGTGAGGTCGATCCCACAGGGATTGATGGATCAAGCAATTTTAGTGGGTGATTAGTTTAGTCAAGCTAACATTGATGGATTGTGTGAAGAGTAACCAACAGAATGTAAATCACAAGAAATTTAAAGTTGCAGAAAGTAAATGACAAGAAACGTAAAGAGCAAGGAATGTAAATTTGCAAAATCTTAAATGACAAAGAAGGTAAAGTGCAGTAAATGTAAAGGGGAGTGGGTGCTGGAAATTAAAGAGGCAGTAATTTAGAACTCATATTAATTGCGGAAAATTAAATTTCAGGAAGAATAAAGGAATTGGGGTGCTGGGAATTAAAACTAAACAAGAGAATTCAAAGTGCAATCAAACAGAGAATTAAAAGATGCAGCATATTCAAACGGATTTGGAAAATCACTTGTAAAATCAAAACAGAAAGCAGCTTGGCTCAATTGCAAAATCTAAAAGAGAAATTGAAGATCTCAGGGGCTCAATGAGATTAGAAAACAAAGTCTAGATCTCAATGCCTTCCTAGATCCACCAAGAACAATTGCAAAGGAAATGAAGATTGCAGAGAAAGTAGATGAAGAAGCAATTAACCGAAACAGAAATTCAATTGTGCAGTAAAATTAAACAAGATCCCAAGGTGAGATTGAAACAGAAGTTCTTCAATTCTCCACCCAAGATCCGAAGCAAGAAAAGTAAAGAGTATTCAAGCAAGAACAAGGAAGAAGAGAGATCAATTCTCCTCCCAAATTCCCTTGAATTAAAAACAACAATGCTAAAATGTAAAGTGAGCTCTCTACTAAGTGTACTACGAATTCCCCAAGGGAAAAAAAACTCCCCTAGAACTTAAATCCTAAGCTATTTATACACTTTCTTCAAATGGTCTTCAAGCCTTGAATTGGGCCTTTGCTCTTGATGGAATTGGGTTGATAGAGGCCTTGGTTGATTGCTCTTGGAGTTTGGAGAAGAATCGAAGTGAATCGGGTTGGGAATCATGAAAGCTTGAGTAAAAGTTTGAGTAAAAGTTTGAGGCAAACTTTTACTCAAACTTTTCATATCAGTCACCCATCCTTGCTGCTACCAACGTTTGGGCCAAAGTTTGGGGTCAAACTTTTGCTCAAACGTTGGCTCCCCCTTGCACACTCATGGCGCCAACGTTTGCCAAAATGTTTGAGGCAAACGTTGGCGCAAACTTTTGCTCTCCAGGGTGTTGATTTGTGATGCCAACGTTTGCCAAAAAGTTTGAGGCAAACGTTGGCTCAAGCTTTTCTCCCAAAAGTTTACGCAAAAGTTTAAGGCAAACTTTTGGTCAAGCTTTTTGCTCCCTGGTTCATTTTCACTTATTCCAAAAGTTTGAGCTAAAGTTTGAGGCAAACTTTTGCTCAAACTTTTTGTCCTCTCTTCCTCCTAGCCATTCCTTCTTGCTTCAACCTTTCTCCAAGCTTTCTTCACCTATCATTAATCAACCAAACACATCAAAGCTATGCTCAAAATCATGAGATATTCATTCTTTCATAATATATGATAATAATGGCATAAAACCTCATGAAATTGCATTAATTCATCTATGGTTGATTAAATCAAAGGAAACATGAAAATCTACCCAATTGGCTTGCTTATGGCTCAAGAAAGTGCATAATTCAATTGAAAATAAAAGAAAAAGACTAGTGAAACTAGGCTAAGATGACTTGTCATCACAACACCAAACTTAAAACTTGCTTGTCCCCAAGCAAGAAAAGAATCATGCAATAGAGATTGACAATCCAAGGTAAGAAGAATAGCAACTCAATGTTCATGGCAAGCTAGTTTTCTATGCATGCTACAATCACAAAAGAAATGTAAATGATTGATGCTTCTATTTAGCTCATTTTATGAAATATTTTCTTTATGTTTCTTCCTTGAAGCAAGCTTTTGATTTTTCTTATTAGCTTCTCCTTTTGGGTGCTTTGCCCTACGAGTTAATATCAAAGCTACGATTCTAAATGCTTTGTTTTCAAGTATTACCACTTGATACATAAGCACCACAAGCATTTGAATTAGAGGACTTCATTAAGCTCATTTTTTTTCTTTTCTTGACTCTCTAATCATTGATGCTCAGAACCTTGAGCTTTGAGGGAGTACTTTATTCTTAATTTTTTAACAAGTGCAGTGAAAAAAAGTCAACTGCCCGGGTGTAGCATTATTCGGTGAATAAAAAAATGCTTTTAAAAAAATAAAAATTTGAAAAAAATAAATTTTTTATTTTTGAATTTTTAAATTATAAGAATAAACTTTTTTATTTAAATTAGAAAAATAAAATAAAGTCTAACAATATCCAGTAAGCAACAGATATGTAAATTTATTATTAATTTTCAATTTTTAAAGCAAAAAATAAATTTTTTTCTAAGAGTAGAAAAATAAAAAATTCCTAAAATATCTAAAAAATAAAAAATTGAAAATTTTTAGATTTTTAAAATTAATTTAGTCAACTGTCGGGTGTAGCATTACCCGGTAAAAAAAAAATAACAAAAATATTTTTAAAAAAATAAAAATTAAAAAAAAAACTAAAATTATTAATTTTGAATTTTTAAATTATAAGATTAAATTTTTTTATTTAAACTAAAAATAAAATAAAGTCCAGCAATAGCAAGTAAAAAAATCAGTAAATTTTTAATTTTTTAATTTTAAAACTAAAAAATAAATTTTTTATAATAGCAGAAAAATGAAAAATTTCAAAAATATCCAAAAAAATAAAAAAATTTAAAAATTTTAAATCTTTTAAATTAATTTATTCTTAATTTGTGAACAATTTGGAGCAAAAAAAAGTCAACTGGAGGGTGTACCATTATCCAGCGAATAAAAAAATATTTATGAAAAAATTAAAAATTTCAAAAACCTAATTTTTTTATTTTTGAATTTTTAAATTTTATGATTAAATTGTTTTATTTAAACTAGAAAAATAAAATAAAGTCAAGCAATATCTAGTAAATAATAGATCTATAAATTTATTATTTTTTTTAATTTTTAAACTAAAAAATAATTTTTTTTCTAGTAGTAAAAAAATAAAAAATTCCAATAATATCCAAAAAAATTGAAAATTTAATATTTTTAATTACTTTATTCTTAATTTTTTAACAAGTGCAGTGAAAAAAAGTTAACTGTTCGGGTATACACTACAAGAAAAAAGGCCTATGGCCACGCTTTTTTTTGCTACGCTTTAAAAGCGTGGCCAAAAGTGGTCTATGGCCACGCTTATGTGAGGGTGGCGTTTGAATAGAGATTTGGCCACGCTTTTTTTTGCTACGCTTAAAAAGCGTGGCGAAAAGGGTCAATGGCTACGCTTTTATGAGGGTGGCAGTTGATGCAAGATTTAGCCACGTTTTTTTCTGCCACGCTTATAAAGCGTAGCCATAGAGAGATTTCGGCACGCTTTTAAAGCGTGACAATAGAAATTTGTTATTGTTGCGTTTCAGAAGCGTGGCCGTTTCCTACAAGCCTTTTGGCACGCTTGAAAAGCGTGGCCAAAAGGTTCCCTCAGAAAAAAAAATTAAAGAAGCTCGAATAAAACAAAAACGCCTGCCCTAGCCCCTTCGTAATTCAAAGACTTAGAGAAAAAAAGCCCTAGCTAACTCCTTTTTTGTGCCCTGCCCTGACTCCTCCTTCGAAAGCCCCAATGGCGACCACCAATCTCCGTTGTGCCTCACCGCTACCCCCTTCGAAAGCCCTAGCTAACCCTTCTTCATTGTGCTTGCCTTAACCCTTCTTCAAAAGCCCTAACCCCTGCCCTCACCGCGACGACAACACTCCAACGAAGAACGACGAAGCCCTCCCTTTCGCGCTGCCGCTCGTTTCCTGCTTCCTCGCTTCCGTGAAGAACGACGAAGCCCTCCCTTCCGCGCTGCCGTTCGCTTCCTGCTTCTTCGCTTCCGTGAAGAACAACAAAGCTGTAACATCTGACGAGGTGGAAAAGCGCCAGTTCCAGCTTCGAAGAAGGCTGTAGGTTTCTCCTCTTTTTGTTTTTCTGCAGTCAGATTCATGAGGATGACTCTTAAGCTTTCATTCTTTTTTTTTAATTATTCATTGTTTTTATTATAATTTCTGACCTTGGACCTGGGGCTTTCAGCGAGAATTGTATACCATCAGATCCAATTGTTGCGTCTGGAACTAAAACACGTCGAATAACTGCAGATTCTTCACCCGATTCTGAAGTCAGAGTGGCTATTCTTATGGGGTTTGGTTTACACTGCAGGCTTTGGGGATTCTTAGTTTGTGTGTAGCTGATGATTGGTGTTCTGGTTTCTATACTTTTTCAAATGGTAAGTTTTTCTTTTTGGTGCTGCTTTTGCAATTTTGGTTGCATTTATTTATCTTTTTTGAAAATTTGAATCTTTGAATTGAAAGCTTCGGGTTCTGCTGTGTGTGTGTGTGTTTTTTTGTTGGGGGGGCTGCTCAACCCTGCTAATGTTTGTAATCTCCCCTGACGCGCTTTTTCTGTGCAAAAGCATGTCTAGTCCAAATGTTAGTAAGAATTAGGGCTTTTTGTGTGTAGTTATTAGATTGTGATTCCCCTTGCTTCAAAGGACATTTTTGTACCGTCCAAATTTTAGGCTTGTTCCATAACTTGAAAGTGTATGTTTACTTTCTTCACCATGGGGTTGCTGTTTATTTGGTTGTTTAACTTGTATTAGTTTCACTGTTTCAGCGTATACTTTCCTTATGCTAATATATATGTCTGGTAACCTCTTTTTTAATTTTGGATCCATATCAGCAATTGTTCAGAGCTGAGTAGAAAGTATCATTTTTTGGTGCATTGGATTTCAAGGCTGTATTATTGGATAGAAGTTTGGAAACTCTAGTAGAGTTTGAAAGTTTAAAAGATCAGGGAATATTTATGCTCAATCTACCTGTTACATAGAGCTTGTGAACTACTTTGAGAATATTTGGAATATCAGTCAGGCTTGGCTCTGAGGAATAAGCATTTTTATACCTTATCTGGAGTTGATTTTAGAATAAGCAGACTGCTACAATAGATATTGTTTGCTGTGCTCTTTCTAGATAGAGCTGCTTTTAGATGGTTCTGATGGAAATTTTGCACACACTGAAATCAAAATTCATATTTTTCTTTAATTATTATTATTATTATTATTATTATTATTATTATTATTATTATTATTATTATTATTATTATTTTGAAACTGCTGCATTAAAAGATCATTAGAATGGTTAAAGTGCCCATATCCAACTTTTTCTGGAACTACAAGGTTAAATAGGGATTTCATGTCTTATCAGTGTATATACCCTTTTTCCAATGTCAAGAAAAGGTTTCAGTGGATGGTACACAATAGTGTTGTGTAGGAAAATTTTGTGTGTTGTTTTTGTTCTTTTTTTTTTCCTCCCTTAATGGAAGCATCAAAATTTTCTAACTCCTTTACTTTTAAATAGTGGTCCCAGGGCTGTTTCTGTTGTTAATTCTTCCTCGGAAAGACTAGGAGGAGCAAAAGTTGTCGCTACTGCTGTGGCTCCAAATGATGTGGCAAAAATTCAGGAGTTTCTAAAAAGATGGAGTGATGTTGAACATGTGGATCTTATACTTACCCTTGGTACATTTCTACACACATTAGTTTCGCTATTGAAGTCCAAAAATTCTAATTTTGTTCAATTGATTTCCCATTTTATTTTCCTTTCCAATCAAGGTGGGACCGGCTTTACCTCACGAGATGTAACACCAGAAGCTACAAAACAGTTGATTGAGAAGGAAACACCTGGTCTTCTGTATGTAATGACGCAAGAAAGTTTAAAGGTATGAAACTCTTGCATTTTCTGGTTTTTCAGTTTGATTAAATGATTAAATTTTATGCATGCTTAAATATGTAGACATCATGTGCATTCTTGGTCTACTTCACTGGTGGGTTGAAGCCAACATTTGTCAATTTCTCATTTGAATTGTATAGTTGGTATTGCCTTGGGACTGTGGCTTTCTAATCGTTAGACAATTATGGTTGTATCATACTTAGTTTAGGGAAGTTTCATATTAATTGATTGCTTCGAATGGTTCTCCGGGGATTCATTGTATTGTTTTATAGATTTGATTAATTTGTTAAGTTATGGTCTTTGATTTGTTGATATTCAGATCATTAACATGCCCAGAAACCCAAAGAAAACTGCTGAGTGTATGGAGGCCTTATTGCCTTCACTTATGGTTATAGAGCTGAGTTATATTTTATTTCTGCAGGGGAAGCTATTTTGTTCCTAATTTTGTTTATTTTTCTATTTTATGTCAGTAGAAGAGTTAGAATGAGTGCGAAAATGGTGTTTCTTGTGAATGATTGAGCTTCTTTTATTTCCTAGCTGTTAAGACAAGAAGTTAAAATAAATGAACATGAAAATTTAGTTTCCCAGTTTATTTGCTTTTAGTTTTTAGATGTTTACTACCCTTGTTTTTTGGTAGTTTTTCTTGTTTCTCACTCTGGTCTCATTTGTTTCAGTTTCACCCAAGGCACCTAAACTAAAGGTAATAGCTATTATTATTTCAGTTTATTTGCTTTTACGATGTTTTAGTTTCTCACTCTGGTCTCATTTCTTTTAATATTGAATTTTGTGAATTGGTGCATTTGGTTTGCTTGGTTTATGCTATTTGTTATTATCAGTATTAATGCACGCCAAGTGCTCTTTGGTATGCCTCTTTGATATTTCTCTCTGGTTTATGCATGTTCACAATTCTGAATTCTTGTTTCTCTATCCAAGTTCATATTTCTATTTTATATACATTACAATATAAGAAGCTAAGGAATAAGAGATCTAGTTTGCTTATTGTTTAAGATTGCTAAATCATAGTGGCAAAGAATCTTAATTCACCAGTGTTTATCATCAATGTCATTGAAAAAACACACCTTCCTCACACACAATGTTGTTAATAATAAGTCTTAAACAAAAGTGAAGAAATGTTGCCGTTATCATGTCGAGAACTTGGAAAAGTTTAAAGTTCATTTACCACATAAGTTGACTTTGCTTACATCCTGCAAAATTTAAATTCTGGATTCCTTTTAAATTACCCTCAATAACCTTTTCTTATTATTTATTTGGAAAATTGGAAGGTTTATTATTAAGCTAATAAAAAACAGTTTATCCAAAATTTCATAAGATTGTTACTTTTGGTGGAACTAAAATTTTTATTGAATAGAAAAAATAATTTTCAATTTAAGCAATCATACATATTGATATAAGATTGATATTTAAACACAATGAATGGTAAAATTTAAAGCATATTTGGATCTAGCACGCAATAACATCACAACTTGGACTCCTTTATGAATAAGCTATACAAGAACAGAGAAAAAATGAATTAGATCATTTTATCTTAACAAGGCTTGAATCTCTGACGGCCACACCTCTAGTTTATAGTTCTAGGCCATATTTTTTACAAAGTTTGGAACGGGCTTGCTTGCTTTTTAGTCATTTAATTTATTTCTATAAATAGAATTCTGTATTTGATTGAAGTTTAATTTAAGTAGCAAGTCTGTAATCAAACCAGTGCATATATATGAGTTGGTTATGGCTATGTTGTGTTGAATGTGTTAGTTGAATTGATTTATTTTTTTGGTTAATATTATTTTTGGGTGCTATGGAATTATAGAATAGAATAGAACTGGTGTTATTAAACTCTGATTTGATTTATTTTTGTGTTGTGTTGAATTGAAAAACTGCATTCCTCTTGAAAGTTGAAACCAAGTTAATACTATTGTTTTAACTCTTTCCTAGCAGTCAATAGGCATTTGGTTTAAATATGCATGTAATGTTGTTACAAAGAATTTGATACTTGTTACAAAGAATTTTGTCGTGCATGGAAAAAATACAAAGGCGAAATAAAAAAGGAACATTTCTTGAAGTACAACACAAAGAAAGAAATGATAAAGAACCGACCGTTAGAGATCCCTGAGGTTCAATTTCGCAAACTAATTCGGTATTGGAGTCTTCCGACTGTCAAGGTAATATTGTCTTTTAGTTTTTTATGTGATTAAATTTGGTGTTTTGGGAAAAGGTAGTGTGATTTTGAAAAAACAAGAAAACATGTTTATTAAGAATAATAACATCTCTTTTTTATATTTATATTTAGGCTGTGTCTACTAAGAATGCTAAAAATAGGTCAAAGCAAACATGTCCTCACCGGATGAGTTCCATAAATTTTGGAATAGTGCGCAAGCAGCTGGTAATATAAGATTGATATTTTTTGTGATTTCTCATTTATATTCATGTTGTAGTTTTCTAGTTAGTATGCTTCATGTAAATTTTTCTATATGTACTCTAGCGCGACTCTAAAGAGAACAGTGAAGAACCATCAAGAGTTGAAGTTTTCATAGCAACTCGCACAAGTAAAAAAGGAAAAGAAATTGATGCTAAAACACAAAGCACAATTGTGAGTTTTTTGTATTTGTATTTGGATTTATACAATATAAATTCTATAGTGATTTCTATTAATATTTAGTTAATGCGGCTTTGTATTTTATTGCTCTTCACTTTTGACAGGCTGAACTTCAAACCCGAATAGAGGCAGGGAAAATGATGAGGATGCATTTGTAGGAGTGCTAGGAAATGACCAACCAAGTTGAGTTCGTTGTTATGGGGCTTGAATTACAAGAAGCTCTCTTAAAAAGGATGAGGAGATTCGACAAGTCAAAGTTGAATACAACAACAAGGTTGAATCATTAGAGAAGAAGATGGACGGTGTATGCAGTTTATTAAAGGTATTGGTGCACCAAGTCAACCCTGGAATGAGTGAGGAAGAGGTAGCAGCCTTAGTGCAAGCTGCCCAAAATTCTCCTTTGGATGCCTCAAGTAGCAGACCAAGAAATACTCCTCGAAGCTCAGAATCAACTCATATTCCACCCAAAGATGTAACTATCTTTGGATATTCGATATATTTCCAATCAAAGTAGTTGACTTATTGTTGTTGTTGATTTTGGACATGTGATGATAGTAAGATAAAAGTTTATAAATGGTGCTAATGGTGTTGAATTAAAATCTGAATTCCAATTTGTTGAAGCTTTAGTGGTGTTTTGTTTTGTATCTAGTGTGGCATTGAATCTCAATTTTGGAAAACACGAGAAATCTTTGAAGATTTGCACTTTTTCCTAATTAAATTGGAAAAAGGAAAAGAAAAGAAACCATAATTGAATTTTAATGGTTTTGTTTGTTTTTATTTTTGCAGACTCCAGAAGGAATTAATGGCTCTCATGGTATATCTCATTTTGCTTGATTTATTTATTGGAGATTGGTTTTTTCTTTCTTTCTTTTCCCACCTTAAATATTAATCAGAAGAAGGAATCAGTTATAGAATTGATCCATATGCAATTTGTATTGATTCTCCAGTTGCTAGTATGCATGTGACTGTTAATTTGGTTAATTTGGTTGTGAAATATATTAGGAGTTAGGGTGATACATGTCACTGTTGAGTAAAACATGTGACACTTGCAGCAAAAAAAATGGGGGGAGGGGGCTGTTTGATTGTTAGCTTCCTATATCAGTACCCTTTCTCTTTTTTGAAAACTTTAAGAACAAAAAAAGTATAGTGGCTTTCAATGAAAGAAAAGCCTTTGCTGGTTATAATTATTGTACGATTATAACACAGTTTGTTTGATAATATGTCTTTTAATTTTTTGGTTTGGTATAAGATGCACTAACACACAACAATATTTAAAATTTTGCAGGGCAGTGCTGAAAACAATTTCTCTCACAATGATGATCAGTAATCATGAAGTTTTGTATTTTGTAATGAAGTGTAAATGAAGTAGATAATGTAACCCATGTTGGAATTGTAATTCATGTATTAGGAAATTGCTAGTGGATGAGACTTTGATTTTTGGTATTTTGTTACAGTATATCATGTGATGAAACACTTTTTCTATGACAAGTTTATGAAGCAAGGATTAGTTGATTTAAAGTTAGTAGTCATCTTTTAAATTTTAAAATTATCCATGATTAAGGTTTATAAAAAAAAGAGTGCTAATATAGGTACTGAACTTACAGCCACGCTTTAAAAGAGTGGCCATATTGTACAGCAGCAATCAACAGCCACGCTTTATAAGCGTAGCTGTATCTCACAGCTATTGGCACGTTTTAAAAGCGTAGCCATATGTCTTGCTATTGGCACGCCTCAAAAGCGTAGCCATATCTCCACTTGTTGCCACGCTTTGAACGTGTGGCCATAACGTTACAGTATGCATCAACAGCCACGCTTTAAAAGCGTAGCTGTATCTTAAGGCTATTGTCACGCTTTAAAAGCGTAGCCATATCTACCTATTGGGTCGCTTTCAAAGCGTAGCCATATGAAAGCATGGCGATTTTTAAAAGCGTGACAAAAACAAAGGCGTGGCGATAGGTCACCAAAAGCGTGGCGATAGAGCAACCGGCACCCTTGCAGTTGTGACCCTTTGAAAAGCGTGCCGGTATCTCAAAAAGCGTGGCAAAAAGCTATCGCTACGCTTTTTTGGACTTTCCGCCATGCTTTAAAAGCGTCGCAAAAAGCTTGTTTTCTTGTAGTGATAGCATTATTCGGTGAATAAAAAAATACTTTTAAAAAAAATAAAAATTTGAAAAAAATAATTTTTTTTATTTTTCAATTTTTAAATTATAAGAATAAACTTTTTTATTTAAATTAGAAAAATAAAATAAAATCTAACAAAATCCAGTAAGCAACAAATATGTAAATTTATTATTAATTTTCAATTTTTAAAGCAAAAGATAAATTTTTTCTAAGAGTAGAAAAATAAAATATTCAAAAAATTTCTAAAAAATAAAAAATTTAAAATTTTTAGATTTTTAAAATTAATTTAGTCAACTGTCGGTGTAGCATTATCCCGTAAATAAAAAATAACAAAAATATTTTTAAAAAAATAAAAATTTTAAAAAAACTAAATTTCTTAATTTTTAATTTTTAAATTATAAGATTAAATTTTTTTACTTAAATTAAAAAAATAAAATAAAGTCCAGCAATATCAAGTAAATAAAAAATCAGTAAATTTATAATTTTTTAATTTTAAAACAAAAAAATAAAATTTTTATAATAGTAGAAAAATAAAAATTTCCAAAAATATCCAAAAAATAAAAAATTTAAAAATTTTAAATTTTTTAAATTAATTTATTCTTAATTTGTGAACAAGTGGAGCAAAAAACGTCACTGTAGGGTGAACCATTATCCAGCGAATAAAAAAATATTTATGAAAAAATTAAACATTTCAAAAACCTAATTTTTTTATTTTTGAATTTTTAAATTTTATGATTAAATATTTTTACTTAAACTAGAAAAATAAAATAAAGTCAAACAATATCTAGTAAACAACAGATTTATAAATTTATTATTTTTTAAATTTTTAAACTAAAAAAATAATTTTTTTCTAGTAGTAAAAAATAAAAAATTCCAATAATATCCAAAAAAAAATTGAAAATTTAATATTTTTTAATTACTTTATTCTTAATTTTTTAACAAGTGCAGTGAAAAAAAAGTCAACTGTCCGGGTGTAGCATTATTCGGTGAATAAAAAAATACTTTTAAAAAAATAAAAATTTGAAAAAAATAAATTTTTTGTTTTTGAATTTTGAAATTATAAGAATAAACTTTTTTATTTAAATTAGAAAAATAAAATAAAGTCTAACAATATCCAGTAAGCAACAGATATGTAAATTTATTATTAATTTTCAATTTTTAAAGGAAAAGATAAATTTTTTTCTAAGAGTAGAAAAATAAAAAATTCCAAAAATATCTAAAAAATAAAAAAAATTGAAAATTTTTATATTTTTAAAATTAATTTAGTCAACTGTCGGGTGTAACATTATCCGGTAAATAAAAAATAAAAAAATATTTTTAAAAAAATAAAAATTGAAAAAATAAATTTCTTATTTTGAATTTTTAAATTATAAGATTAAATTGTTTTATTTAAATTAAAAAAATAAAATAAAGTCCAGCAATATCAAGTAAACAAAAAATCAGTAAATGTATAATTTTTTTTAATTTTAAAACTAAAATATAAATTTTTTATAATAGTAGAAAAATGAAAAATTCCAAAAATATCCAAAAAATAAATAAATTTAAAAATTTTAAATTTTTTAAATTAATTTATTCTTAATTTGTGAACAAGTGGAATAAAAAACGTCAACGGTAGGGTGTACCATTATCCAGCGAATAAAAAAATATTTTCGAAAAAATTAAAAATTTCAAAAACCTAATTTTTTTATTTTTTAATTTTTAAATTTTATGATTAAATTGTTTTATTTAAACGAGAAAAATAAAATAAAGTCAAGCAATATCTAGTAAACAACAGATCTATAAATTTATTATTTTTTTAAATTTTTAAACTAAAAAAATAATTTTTTTCTAGTAGTAAAAAAATAAAAATTCCAATAATATCCAAAAAAATTGAAAATTTAATATTTTTTAATTACTTTATTCTTAATTTTTTAACAAGTGCAGTGAAAAAAAGTCAACTGTCTGGGTATATGATGACTGCGCATCATGTTATGTTTTTCTATGCTTTTTCACACAAGAAATTAATGTTTAGTGCTTAATTATTGAGTATTTTTGTGCTTAAGTCATATATTGCTTTGATCTCTTTGAATTGATTTATTTTGTAGAAAATGGTAGAGAAAGAAGCAAAAACCACAAAATAAGCTCAAAGGCAAAAAAAAGAGCAAGTTGGCAACTCAAGTTAGCAGCTCCAATGCAAGATTTTTGGCTCTAGGAAGAAGAAGAGCACGTTGGCAACTTAAAATCCAAGTTAACAACGCCCTCTTGCAAAAAATCTTTGGCTCCAGGAAGAATAACAAACACGTTGCTAACTTGGAAAATCAAGTTAGGAACGCCACTTTCTGCGCTTCTTGGCAGCTTGACCATGTCCTCTTCAAGGGAGCATAACTTGAGCTACAGAGATCCAATTGAAGTGCTTTTAGTTGCGTTGGAAAGCTGACATTCAGAGCTTTCCAACCATATATAATAGTCTATAGTGGAGCACGAAATGGAAGCTCAAATCAGAGTCATCTTTAAGCCCCAAAAACAAGGAAATGGAGTTGAGAGTAAGGAGGAATGAATGAGCCAAAAAGAGGGTAGTCTGGCGTTGTTGCTGGCGTGTCTGGCAACAACTCCAGCAGCAACGCCCATGCAGAAACTTGGCTAAGGGAATCTGGCGTTGGAGCTGGTGTGTTTGAGGATAACTCCACCAACAACTCCAGTAAAAATTGGCAGCTTGACCTTGCCCTCTTCAATGGAACATAACTTGAGCTAGAAAGCTCCAAATGAGGTGATTTCAGTGGCATTGGAAAGTAGACATCAAGAGCTTTCCAACCATATATCATAGTATAGGATTGGAGTTCATTTGAAGTTTCAAAAGCTGGCTTCATTTAGAGGCTGCAATTCTTCAATGGAACATAACCTGAGCTACAAAGATCCAATTGAGGTGCTTCTAGTTGTGTTGGAAAGCTGACATCCAGAGCTTTCCAACCATATATAATACTTGATAGTGGAGAAAAAAAATTGAAGCTCAAACCAGGGGCAACTTTCGGCATCAAAACTGAGTTCAAGAGGGAGGAGACCACGTTTGTGGCAACAACTTGGGCTTGTGAAGGCGTTGGTTCCAATAACGCCCATGTGACTCTCTGGAGCTTGGTTTTGGTTCAATCAGATTACTTCAAGGTCCATCCAACCTCAAGCCGGCAAAGCCCATAAATCTCAATCAATCAAAGCCACAAGAATCATCTAAAATAGTTAATTTTTATTTAATTATAATTTGCTTTTAATTTCATTTCAATGTGTAATTTAGGAAAGCCTATATAAAAGCCATAGTTTCATAGAAAAAAAAGGGGGGACACGGAGGAGACCAATTTGAAATTCTGTGAATTGGCACACTCCATTGGGAATGGGTCTTCGAACCCCTCCCCTTACACACTCTTCTTCTCTTCTCTTCTTTTCTTCCTTAGTAGTAGTTCAATTTTAGTTTGTACTTTTCAATTATAAATTTTGAAGTTCCAATTTCAGTTTTGAATTTTAAATCTTCATCTTTATTTTTCTGCACTTTAGTTTTCTGCAATTTGGTTTTTACTTGAGAGCAATGACCACTTAATTCCCTCTGCATTTGGGAAAGGAGCTCAGTTTCAATTTTGATTGAATTGATGTTTTATTTCTTTTTCTCTTCTTCACTCTAATTTCATACTTGGATAACTTTTAGAATCCTTGCAAGAGAGTTTTGTTCTTCAAAGATCCTTGGATCTATTAGAATCCTATTGTGAGCCTCGAGAGAGGGATCATAGGATTCAGCTTAAGCTCTCTTGGCATAATGAAGTTGATTCTTGATTTAGAGTTGGTACGTGACATATAACCACTCTAATATTGGAGTCTTTGGATTTATGTAGTATGGGATTAGAAATCATGTTTGTTTATCTAAGATAGAGTCTTTGTGCTTCATAGATCCAATTACTACCGAGAGGGGGATTTGATCTACATGAATTACATGTGAGCCTTGAGAAAGGGATCATGGAATTCAGTTTGAGGCTCTTCTCTCATAATTCTCTCGATCAATACACTCTTAGTTGGCACGTGACATATAACCTCTTTGAGTTGAGGTCTTGAGGGTTGTGTGGCTCTAAGATTAGAAATTGAACTTCACCTCTTCTCATGACCAATTAGATCACGAGAGTGGCAATCGATTATGTTAAGGGAAATTAAATCACCAAGAGATTGCAGTTTAATTACGCATAATCTGCCATGGATCTATCTTACATGATTGAGAAGGAGTGACACCCATTGATTCAAGAGGAATCAACATCTCCAATCCCTCATGTCTGCCATCTTTACTTTCCGTCATTTACTTTCTTGCAATTTATTGCTTTCCTTTACTTTCATGTCATTTACATTTATTGTTTTCTCATCACTCCAAAATGATTGTCTAACTAGAATAATCAACTAACTATTGATTGCTTAATCCTTTAATCCTCGTGGGATCGACCTCACTCTTAGTGAATTTTATTACTTGATACGATTCGGTATACTTGCCGGTTGTACGTGAAATCTTAATTTTTGCGTATCAAGTTTTTGGCGCCGTTGCCGGGGATTAATTGTGATTAACAATCTACTAGTGGTTGATTACCTAGATTAGACACTTTTTCTTTCTCTTTAGTTCAGTCAATTCTTTGTTTTTAAATACTTTCTTTTATTGTCCCCAACTATTTGTGTTAATGCCTCACCAAAAAACCCTTACTCATGACAATCTTTTCTTTTGGTTATTGTGTTATTAACATACAATAGTTTATTTTACTTAGTTTCATTCCAAATAAATTGGCATATGATTGCATTCTAAGTTTGGTGTTGCTATGCAAAAAAATTTGTTTCCAATCTTTACTGGATACTTGCATCAATTCCAAGTGAAAGTGTCACACTAAGTTTGGTGTGCCACTTATCTTTCATGCAATGTATTATGCACACCCCACTTGTTTTGCAATCACAATGTCTCTATTTCTTATGCCTTCATTGTTATTTTTATTTCGCTTGCTTAAACACATGTGCTACTAATACTCCATTGTTCTAAGACATTCATGAACCATCATAAACCCCATCACCACTGTTGTGTTTGTTGCTTGAGGACAAGCAATCATTCTAAGTTTGGTGTGGGAAGTGGAAGAATAGGAGGAAAATGACAACAATAATGAAGATGAACTACGAGGTGGTAAAGTTTCTTCTCTTCTTATTTGTTTCCAGTATTCTAAATTGCATGATTGTCTCTTATTTTCTCTGTATGCATGGGTGTTGTGAATAAGCATAGCTTGAATTTTGAATTGTAACATGTTGCTGTGGTATATTATGACTACCATCTTGAATTTTGTGAGTCAAAAGTAATCAAGTAATCATGATCATAAACAAACAAGGTAATTAAAGAAGAAGGTAGCAGGAGCTTATAAGTACTGGGAGGCTAGAATGATTAATTGTTATTACTCAATTGTATTTGAATTTGTTTAATTGAAGTTTTCATCTAGGACATTTTATGAAATCTTTTAAAATCATCAAAACCTTGAAGAAGCAAATGTAATTAAGGGAAGAAAAGAAAAAGGGAAAGAATAAGAAAGTTGAAGGCTCTGAGTACCAATGACAATTCATTAGTCAAGTACTTGTGGTGTTTATGTATCAAGCAAAAAGCTTGAAAACAAAACATTTAGAGTCAAGACTAGGCTCAAGTGCAAAGCACTCCCTCAAAGCTCAAGGCTCTGAGCATCAATGATTAGAGAATAAGGAAAAGAAACAAATGAGCTTAAAGAGTCCTCTAATTAAATGCTTGTGGTGCTTATGTATCAAGTGGTAATACTTGAAAACAAAGCATTTAGAGTCAAAGCTTTTAACTCATGGTGCAAAGCACCCAAGAAGCTATGCTAAGAAAAAGATGAAAAGCTTGTTTCAAGGAAGGAACATAAGGAAAAGATTTCATAGAATGAGCTAGATAGAAACATCAATCATTTAAATTTCTTTTGTGATTGTTGCATGCATAGAAAACTAGCTAACCATGGACATCAACTTGCTACTCTTCTCATCTTGGTTTGTCAAACTTTATTGCATGATCCTTTATTTGCTTGAGTTCAAGCAAAGCTTAAGTTTGGTGTTGTGATGACTGCGCATCATGTTATGTTTTTCTATGCTTTTTCACACAAGAAATTAATGTTTAGTGCTTAATTATTGAGTATTTTTGTGCTTAAGTCATATATTGCTTTGATCTCTTTGAATTGATTTGTTTTGTAGAAAATGGTAGAGAAAGAAGCAAAAACCACAAAATAAGCTCAAAGGCAAAAAAAAGAGCACGTTGGCAACTCAAGTTAGCAACTCCAATGCAAGATTTTTGGCTCTAGGAAGAAGAAGAGCACGTTGGCAACTTAAAATCCAAGTTAACAACGCTCTCTTTCAAAAAATCTTTGGCTCCAGGAAGAATAACAAACACGTTGCTAACTTGGAAAATCAAGTTAGCAACGCCACTTTCTGGGCTTCTTGGCAGCTTGACCATGTCCTCTTCAAGGGAGCATAACTTGAGCTACAGAGATCCAATTGAAGTGCTTTTAGTTGCGTTGGAAAGCTGACATTCAGAGCTTTCCAACCATATATAATAGTCTATAGTGGAGCACGAAATGGAAGCTCAAATCAGAGTCATCTTTAAGCCCCAAAAACAAGGAAATGGAGTTGAGAGTAAGGAGGAATGAATGAGCCAAAAAGAGGGTAGTCTGGCGTTGTTGCTGGCGTGTCTGGCAACAACTCCAGCAACAACGCCCATGCAGAAACTTGGCTAAGGGAATCTGGCGTTGGAGCTGGTGTGTTTGAGGATAACTCCACCAACAACTCCAGTAAAAATTGGCAGCTTGACCTTGCCCTCTTCAATGGAACATAACTTGAGCTAGAAAGCTCCAAATGAGGTGATTTCAGTGGCATTGGAAAGTAGACATCAAGAGCTTTCCAACCATATATCATAGTATAGGATTGGATTTCATTTAAAGTTTCAAAAGCTAGCTTCATTTAGAGCCTCAGAAACTGAGCACGTTCGCACAGGCGTGGTTGCCAAAAACGCCTGCAATTTTGGCGGGCTGACCATGTCTTCTTCAATGGAACATAACATGTGCTACAGAGATCCAATTGAGGTGCTTCTAGTTGCGTTGGAAAGCTGACATCCAAAGCTTTTCAACCATATATAATAATTGATAGTGGAGAAAAAAATTGAAGTTCAAACCAGGGGCAACGTTCAGCATCAAAACTGAGTTCAAGAGGGAGGAGACAACGTTTGTGGCAACAACTTGGGCTTGTGAAGGCATTGGTTCCAATAACGCCCATGTGACTCTCTAGAGCTTGGTTTTGGTTCAATCAAATTACTTCAAGGTCCATCCAACCTCAAGCAAGCAAAGCCCATAAATCTCAATCAATCAAAGCCACAAAAATCATCTAGAATAATTAATTTTTATTTAATTATAATTTGCTTTTAATTTCATTTCAATGCATAATTTAGGAAACCCTATATAAAGGCCATAGTTTCATAGAAAAAAAAAGGGGGGACACGGAGGAGACCAATTTGGAATTCTGTGAATTGGCACACTCCATTAGGAGTGGGTCTACGGACCCCTCCCGTTACACACTTTTCTTCTCTTCTCTTCTTTTCTTCCTTAGTAGTAGTTCAATTTTAGTTTGTACTTTTCAATTATAAATTTTGCAGTTCCAATTTCAGTTTTGAATTCTAATTCTTCATCTTTATTTTTCTGCACTTTAGTTTTCTGCAATTTGATTTTTACTTGAGAGCAATGACCACTTAATTCCCTCTGCATTTGGGAAAGGAGCTCTGTTTCAATTTTGATTGAATTGATGTTTTATTTATTTTTCTCTTCTTCACTCTAATTTCATACTTGGATATCTTTTAGAATCCTTGCAAGAGAGTTTTGTTCTTCAAAGATCCTTGGATCTATTAAAATCCTATTGTGAGCCTCGAGAGAGGGATCATAGGATTCAGCTTAAGCTCTCTTGGCATAATGAAGTTGATTCTTGATTTAGAGTTGGTACGTGACATATAACCACTCTAATATTGGGGTCTTTGGATTTATGTAGTATGGGATTAGAAATCATGTTTGTTTATCTAAGAGAGAGTCTTTGTGCTTCATAGATCCAATTACTACCGAGAGGGGGATTGGATCTACATGAATTACATGTGAGCCTTGAGAAAGGGATCATGGAATTCAGTTTGAGGCTCTTCTTTCATAATTCTCTCGATCAATACACTCTTAGTTGGTACGTGACATATAACCTCTTTGAGTTGAGGTCTTGAGGGTTGTGTGGCTCTAAGATTAGAAATTGAACTTCACCTCTTCTCATGACCAATTAGATCACGAGAGTGGCAATTGATTATGTTAAGAGAAATTAAATCACCAAGAGATTGGGGTTTAATTACTCATAATCTGCCATGGATCATTCTTACATGATTGAGAAGGAGTGAGACCCATTGATTCAAGAGGAATCAACATCTCCAATCCCTCATGTCTGCCATATTTACTTTCCGTCATTTACTTTCTTGCAATTTATTGCTTTCCTTTACTTTCATGTCATTTACGTTTATTGTTTGCTCATCACTCCAAAATGATTGTCTAACTAGAATAATCAACTAACTATTAATTGCTTAATCCTTTAATCCTCGTGGGATCGACCTCACTCTTAGTGAGTTTTATTACTTGATACGACCCGGTATACTTGCCGGTTGTACGTGAAATCTTAATTTTTGCGTATCAAGTTTTTGGTGCCGTTGCCGGGGATTAATTGTGATTAACAATATACTAGTGGTTGATTACCTAGATTAGACACTTTTTCTTTCTCTTTGTTTTATTCAATTCTTTGTTTTTTAATACTTTCTTTTATTGTCCCCATCTGTTTGTGTTAATGCCTCACCAAGAAACCCTTACTCATGACAATCTTTTCTTTTGGTGATTGTGTTATTAACATACAATAGTTTATTTTACTTAGTTTCATTCCAAATAAATTGGCATATGATTGCATTCTAAGTTTGTTGTTGCTATGCAACAAAATTTGTTTCCAATCTTTACTGGATACTTGCATCAATTCCAAGTGAAAGTGTCACACTAAGTTTGGTGTGCCACTTATCTTTCATGCAATGTATTATGCACACCCCACTTGTTTTGCAATCACAATGTCTCTGTTTCTTGTGCCTTCATTGTTATTTTTATTTTGCTTGCTTAAACACATGTGCTACTAATACTCCATTGTTCTAAGACATTCATGAACCATCATAAACCCCATCACCACTGTTGTATTTGTTGCTTGAGGACAAGCAACCATTCTAAGTTTGGTGTGGGAAGTGGAAGAATAAGAGGAAAATGACAACAACAATGAAGATGAACTACAAGGTGGTAAAGTTCCTTCTCTTCTTATTTGTTTCCAGTATTCTAAATTGCATGATTGTCTCTTATTTTCTCTATATGCATGGGTGTTGTGAATAAGCATAGCTTGAATTTTGAATTGTAACATGTTGTTGTGGTATATTATGACTACCATCTTGAATTTTGTGAGTCAAAAGTAATCAAGTAATCATGATTATAAACAAACAAGGTAATTAAAGAAGAAGGTAGCATGAGCTTATAAGTACTGGGAGGCTAGAATGATTAATTGTTATTTCTCAATTGCATTTGAATTTGTTTAATTGAAGTTTTCATCTAGGACATTTTATGAAATCTTTTGAAATCATCAAAACCTTGAAGAAGCAAATGTAATTAAGGCAAGAAAAGAAAAAGGGAAAGAATGAGAAAGTTGAAGGCTCTGAGTACCAATGACAATTCATTAGTCATGTACTTGTGGTGTTTATGTATCAAGCAAAAAGCTTGAAAACAAAACATTTAGAGTCAAGACTAGGCTCAAGTGTAAAGCACTCCCTCAAAGCTCAAGGCTCTGAGCATCAATGATTAGAGAATAAGGAAAAGAAACAAATGAGCTTAAAGAGTCCTCTAATTAAATGCTTGTGGTGCTTATGTATCAAGTGGTAATACTTGAAAACAAAGCATTTAGAGTCAAAGCTTTTAACTCATGGTGCAAAGCACCCAAGAAGCTATGCTAAGAAAAAGATGAAAAGCTTGTTTCAAGGAAGGAACATAAGGAAAAGATTTCATAGAATGAGCTAGATAGAAACATCAATCATTTAAATTTCTTTTGTGATTGTTGCATGCATAGAAAACTAGCTAACCATGAACATCAACTTGCTACTCTTCTCATCTTGGTTTGTCAAACTTTATTGCATGATCCTTTATTTGCTTGAGTTCAAGCAAAGCTTAACTTTGGTGTTGTGATGACTGCACATCATGTTATGTTTTTCTATGCTTTTTCACACAAGAAATTAATGTTTAGTGCTTAATTATTGAGTATTTTTGTGCTTAAGTCATATATTGCTTTGATCTCTTTGAATTGATTTGTTTTGTAGAAAATGGTAGAGAAAGAAGCAAAAACCACAAAATAAGCTCAAAGGAAAAAAAAGAGCAAGTTGGCAACTCAAGTTAGCAACTCCAATGCAAGATTTTTGGCTCTAGGAAGAAGAAGAGCACGTTGGCAACTTAAAATCCAAGTTAACAATGCCCTCTTGGAAAACGTCTTTGGCTCCAGGAAGAATAACAAACACGTTGCTAACTTGGAAAATCAAGTTAGCAACGCCACTTTCTGGGCTTCTTGGCAGCTTGACCATGTCCTCTTCAAGGGAGCATAACTTGAGCTACAGAGATCCAATTTGAGTGCTTTTAGTTGCGTTGGAAAGCTGATATTCAGAGCTTTCCAACCATATATAATAGTTTATAATGGAGCACGAAATGGAAGCTCAAATCAGAGTCATCTTTAGGCCCCAAAAATAAGGAAATGGAGTTGAAAGTAAGGAGGAATGAATAAGCCAAAAAGAGGGGAGTCTGGCATTGTTGCTGCCGTGTCTGGCAACAACTGCAGCAACAACGCCCATGCAGAAACTTGGCTAAGGGAATCTGGCATTGGAGCTTGTGTGTTTGAGGATAACTCCACCAACAACTCCAACAAAAATTGGCAGCTTGACCTTGCCCTCTTCAATGGAGCATAACTTGAGCTAGAAAGCTCCAAATGAGGTGATTTCAGTGGCATTGGAAAGTAGACATCAAGAGCTTTTCAACCCTATATCATAGTATAGGATTGGAGTTCATTTGAAGTTTCAAAAGCTGGCTTCATTTAGAGCCTCAGAAACTAAGCACGTTGGCACAGGCGTGTTTGCCAAAAACGCCTGCAATTCTGGCAGGCTGACCATGTCTTCTTCAATGGAACATAACTTGAGCTACAGAGATCCAATTAAGGTAATTCCAATTGCGTTGGAAAGCTGACATTCAGAGCTTTCCAACCATATATAATACTGAATAGTGGAGAAAAAAATTGAAGCTCAAACCAGGGGCAACTTTTGGCATCAAAACTGAGTTCAAGAGGGAGGAGACCACGTTTGCGGCAACAACTTGGGCTTGTGAAGGCGTTGGTTCTAATAACGCCCATGTGACTCTCTGGAGCTTGGTTTTGGTTCAATCAAATTACTTCAAGGTCCATCCAACCTCAAGCAAGCAAAGCCCATAAATCTCAATCAATCAAAGCCACAAGAATCATCTAGAATAGTTAATTTTTATTTAATTATAATTTGCTTTTAATTTCATTTCAATGTGTAATTTAGGAAAGCCTATATAAAGGTCATAGTTTCATAGAAAAAAAAAGGGGGACACGGAGGAGACCAATTTGGAATTCTGTGAATTGGCACACTCCATTGGGAGTGGGTCTTCGGACCCCTCCCCTTACACACTCTTCTTCTCTTCTCTTCTTTTCTTCCTTAGTAGTAGTTCAATTTTAGTTTGTACTTTTCAATTATAAATTTTGAAGTTCTAATTTCAGTTTTGAATTCTAAATCTTCATCTTTATTTTTCTGCACTTTAGTTTTCTGCAATTTGGTTTTTACTTGAGAGCAATGACCACTTAATTCCCTCTGCATTTGGGAAAGGAGCTTTGTTTCAATTTTGATTGAATTGATGTTTTATTTCTTTTTCTCTTCTTCACTCTAATTTCATACTTGGATATCTTTTAGAATCCTTGCAAGAGAGATTTGTTCTTCAAAGATCCTTGGATCTATTAGAATCCTATTGTGAGCCTTGAGAGAGTGATCATAGGATTCAGCTTAAGCTCTCTATGCATAATGAAGTTGATTCTTGATTTAGAGTTGGTACGTGACATATAACCACTCTAATATGGGGGTCTTTGGATTTATGTAGTATGGGATTAGAAATCATGTTTGTTTATCTAAGAGAGATTCTTTGTGCTTCACAGATCCAATTACTACCAAGAGGGGGATTGGATCTACATGAATTACATGTGAGCCTTGAGAAAGGGATCATGGAATTCAGTTTGAGGCTCTTCTCTCATAATTCTCTCGATCAATACGCTCTTAGTTGGTACGTGACATATAACCTCTTTGAGTTGAGGTCTTGAGGGTTGTGTGGCTCTAAGATTAGAAATTGAACTTCACCTCTTCTCATGGCCAATTAGATCACGAGAGTGGCAATTGATTATGTTAAGAGAAATTAAATCACCAAGAGATTGGGGTTTAATTACTCATAATATGCCATGGATCTATCTTACATGATTGAGAAGGAGTGAGACCCATTGATTCAAGAGGATTCAACATCTCCAATCCCTCATGTCTGCCATCTTTACTTTCCATCATTTACTTTCTTGCAATTTATTGCTTTCCTTTACTTTCATGTCATTTACATTTATTGTTTGCTCATCACTCCAAAATGATTGTCTAACTAGAATAATCAACTAACTATTGATTGCTTAATCCTTTAATCCTCGTGGGATCGACCTCACTCTTAGTGAGTTTTATTACTTGATACGACTCGATATACTTGCCGGTTGTATGTGAAATCTTAAATAAAAAATACTTTTAAAAAAATAAAAAATTGAAAAAAATAAATTTTTTATTTTTGTATTTTTAAATTACAAGAATAAACTTTTTTATTTAAATTAGAAAAATAAAATAAATTCTAACAATATATAGTAAGCAATAGATATGTAAATTTATTATTAATTTTCAATTTTTAAAGCAAAAAATAATTTTTTTTCTAAGCGTAGAAAAATAAAAAATTCCAAAAATATCTAAAAACTAAAAAATTGAAAATTTTTAGATTTTTTAAATTAATTTAGTCAACTGTCGGGTGTAGCATTATCCAGTAAATAAAAAATAACAAAAATATTTTTAAAAAAATAAAAATTTTAAAATAACTAATTTCTTAATTTTGAATTTTTAAATTATAAGATTAAATTTTTTTATTTAAATTAAAAAAATAAAATAAAGTCCAGCAATATCAAGTAAACAAAAATCAGTAAATTTATAATTTTTTTTTTAATTTTAAAACTAAAAAATAATTTTTTTATAATAGTAGAAAAATGAAAAAATCCAAAAATATCCAAAAAAATAAAAGAATTTTAAATTTTAAATTTTTCAAGTTAATTTATTCTTAATTTTCGAATAAGTGGAGCAAAAAAAGTCAACTGTAGGGTGTACCATTATCCAGCGAATAAAAAATATTTTTGAAAAAATTAAAAATTTCAAAAAACTAATTTTTTTATTTTTGATTTTTTAAATTTTATGATTAAATTGTTTTATTTAAACTAGAAAAATAAAATAAAGTCAAGCAATATCTAGTAAACAACAGATCTATAAATTTATTATTTTTTTCCAATAATATCCAAAAAAATTGAAAATTTAATATTTTTTAATTACTTTATTCTTAATTTTTTAACAAGTGCAGTGAAAAAAAAGGCAACTGTCCGGGTATAACATTATTCGGTGAATAAAAAATACTTTTAAAAAAAAATTTGAAAAAATAAATTTTTTATTTTTGAATTTTTAAATTACAAGAATAAACTTTTTTATTTAAATTAGAAAAATAAAATAAAGTCTAACAATATCCAGTAAGCAATAGAGATGTAAATTTATTATTAATTTTCAATTTTTAACGCGAAAATAAATTTTTTCTAAGAGTAGAAAAATAAAAAATTCCAAAAATATCTAAAAAATAAAAAATTGAAAATTTTTAGATTTTTAAAATTAATTTAGTCAATTGTCAGGTGTTGCATTATCCGGTAAAAAAAATAACAAAAATATTTTTAAAAAAATAAAAATTTTAAAATAACTAATTTCTTAATTTTGAATTTTTAAATTATAAGATTAATTTTTTATTTAAATTAAAAAAATAAAATAAAGTCCAGCAATATCAAGTAAACAAAAAATCAGTAAATTTATAATTTTTTTTAATGTTAAAACTAAAAAATAAATTTTTTATAATAGTAGAAAAATGAAAATTTTCAAAAATATCCAAAAAATAAAATAATTTAAAAATTTTAAATTTTTTAAATTAATTTATTCTTAATTTGTGAACAATTTAGAGCAAAAAAAGTCAACTGGAGAGTGTACCATTATCCAACGAATAAAAAAATATTTATGAAAAAATAAAAAATTTCAAAAACATATTTTTTTTATTTTTGAATTTTTAAATTTTATGATTAAATTGTTTTACTTAAACTAGAAAAATAAAATAAAGTCAAGCAATATCTAGTAAACAACAGATCTATAAATTTATTATTTTTTTAAATTTTTAAACTAAAAAATAATTTTTTTTCTAGTAGTAACAAAATAAAAAATCCAATAATATCCAAAAAAATTGAAAATTTAATATTTTTTAATTACTTTATTCTTAATTTTTTAACAAGTACAGTGAAAAAAAGTCAACTGTCCGGGTATAGCCTTATTCGGTGAATAAAAAAACACTTTTAAAAAAATAAAAATTTGAAAAAAATAAATTTTTTATTTTTGAATTTTTAAATTACAAGAATAAACTTTTTTATTTAAATTAAAAAATTAAAATAAAGTCTAACAATATCCAGTAAGCAAAAGAGATGTAAAGTTATTATTAATTTTCAATTTTTAAAGCAAAAATAAATTTTTTTCTAAGAGTAGAAAAATAAAAAATTCCAAAAATTTCTAAAAAATAAAAAATTGAAAATTTTTAGATTTTTAAAATTAATTTAGTCAACTGTCGGGTGTAGCATTATCCGGTAAATAAAAAATAACAAAACTATTTTTAAAAAAATAAAAATTTTAAAATAACTAATTTCTTAATTTTGAATTTTTAAATTATAAGATAAAATTTTTTTATTTAAATTAAAAAAATAAAACAAAGTCCAGCAATATCAATTAAACAAAAAATAGTAAATTTTTTTTTAATTTTAAAACTAAAAAATAAATTTTTTATAATAGTAAAAAAATGAAAAATTCCAAAAATATCCAAAAAATAAAAGAATTTAAAAATTTTAAATTTTTTAAGTTAATTTATTCTTAATTTATGAACAAATGGAGCAAAAAACGTCAACTGTAGGGTGTACCATTATCCAGCGAATAAAAAAATATTTTTGAAAAAATTAAAAATTTCAAAAGCCTAATTTTTTTATTTTTGAATTTTTAAATTTTATGATTAAATTGTTTTATATAAACTAGAAAAATAAAATAAAGTTAAGCGATATCTAGTAAACAAGAGATCTATAAATTTATTATGTTTTAAATTTTTAAACTAAAAAATAATTTTTTTGTAGTAAAAAAATAAAAAATTCCAAAAATATAAAAAAAAATTGAAAATTTAATATTTTTTAATTTCTTTATTCTTAATTTTTTAACATGTGCAGTGAAAAAAAAGTCAACTGTTCGGGTGTAGCATTATTCGGTGAATAAAAAAATACTTTAAAAAAATTTGAAAAAAATAAAATTTTTATTTTTGAATTTTTAAATTATAAGAATAAACTTTTTTTATTTAAATTAGAAAAATAAAATAAAGTCTAACAATATCCAGTAAGCAACAGATATGTAAATTTATTATTAATTTTCAATTTTTAAAGCAAAAGATAAATTTTTTTCTAAGAGTAGAAAAATAAAAAATTCCATAAATATCTAAAAAACAAAAAAATTTAAAATTTTTAGATTCTTAAAATTAATTTAGTCAACTGTCGTGTGTAGCATTATCCGGTATATAAAAAATAACAAAAATATTT
This sequence comes from Arachis hypogaea, assembly GCF_003086295.3. NCBI lineage: Eukaryota > Viridiplantae > Streptophyta > Magnoliopsida > Fabales > Fabaceae > Arachis > Arachis hypogaea. Next base: position 72,345,882 of record NC_092036.1, read on the forward strand.
AAAAAAAATAAAAATTTGAAAAAAAACTAAATTTCTTAATTTTTAATTTTAAAGTTATAAGATTAATTTTTTTATTTAAATTAAAAAAATAAAATAAAATCCAGTAATATCAAGTAAACAAAAAATTAGTAAATTTATAATTTTTTTAAATTTTAAAACTAAAAAATAAATTTTTTATAATAGTAGAAAAATGAAAAATTCCAAAAATATCCAAAAAATAAAAAAATTTAAAAATTTAAAATTTTTAAGTTAATTTATTCTTAATTTGTGAACAAGTGGAGCAAAAAATGTCAACTGTAGGGTGTACCATTATCCAGTGAATAAAAAATTATTTATGAAAAAATTAAAAATTTCAAAAACCTAAATTTTTTATTTTTGAATTTTTAAATTTTATCATTAAATTGTTTTATTTAAACTAGAAAAATAAAATAAAATCAAGCAATATCTAGTAAACAACATATCTATAAATTTATTATTTAACTAAAAAAATATATTTTTTTCTAGTAGTAAAAAAATAAAAAATTCCAATAATATCCAAAAAAATTGAAAATTTAATATTTTTTAATTACTTTATTCTTAATTTTTTAACAAGTGCAGTGAAAAAAAAGTCAACTGTCCGGGTGTAGCATTATTCGGTGCATAAAAAAATGCTTTTAAAATAAATAAAACTTTGAAAAAAATAAATTTTTTATTTTTGAATTTTTAAATTATAAGAATAAACTTTTTTTATTTAAATTAGAAAAATAAAATAAAGTCTAACAATATCCAGTAAGCAACAGATATGTAAATTTATTATTAATTTTCAATTTTTAAAGCAAAAGATAAATTTTTTTCTAAGAGTAGAAAAATAAAAAATTCCAACAATATCTAAAAAATAAAAAAATGAAAATTTTTAGATTCTTAAAATTAATTTAGTCAACTGTTGGGTGTAGCATTATCCGGTAAATAAAAAATAATAATAATATTTTTAAAAAAGAAAAATTAAAAAAGATAAATTTCTTAATTTTTAATTTTTAAATTATAAGATTAAATTTTTTTATTTAAATTAAAAATAAAATAAAGTCCAGCAATATCAAGTAAACAAAAAATCAGTAAATTTATAATTTTTTTTAATTTTAAAACTAAGAAATAAATTTTTTATAATAGTAGAAAAACAAAAAATTCCAAAAATATCCAAAAAATAAAAAAAATAAAAATTTTAAATTTTTTAAATTAATTTATTCTTAATTTGTGAACAAGTGGAGCAAAAAATGTCAACTATATGGTGTACCATTATCCAGCGAATAAAAAAATATTTATGAAAAAATTAAAAATTTCAAAAACCTAATTTTTTTATTTTTGAATTTTTAAATTTTATGATCAAATTGTTTTATTTAAACTAGAAAAATAAAATAAAGTTAAGCAATATCTAGTAAACAACAGATCTATAAATTTATTATTTTTAAATTTTTAAACTAAAAAAATAAATTTTTTCTATTAGTAAAAAAATAAAAAATTCCAATAATATCCAAAAAATTGAAAATTTAATATTTTTTAATTACTTTATTCTTAATTTTTTAACAAGTGTGATGACAAGTCATCATATACCTATTTTTCAAGCTAATTTCACTTGTTTCACTAGTTTTTATGCACTTTCTTGCATTATAAGTAAGTAATTTAGAGTGGAATTGCATGGTTTATTTGAATCAATCAACCACCCTTTAATTGATGCTAAATCATGAGATTCAAGCTAAATTTAATTGATATTTGAATGATTTATGAACCTTGTGAATTTGGTGATACTTTGATTGGTTGCTTTGATTACTTGTAGGTGAAGAAAAGAAGAAAAGAAGAAAGCGTGGCTTAAGAAGTGTGGCCCAAGGAAGAAAATAGTGTGGCAAAAGAAGAAAAGAGTGTGGCGCAACATTGAAGGAGGAAGCTACAATGCTCTCTCCAAGAGCACAATGCTCTCCAAGAGAGCACAACAATGAACCAAGGAGGCATGCTTCAATGCTCTGCTCCCCTTGAGAGCGGAGCACAAATTGAAGCCAAGAAACAAGGAAAAGAAAAACAATGCTCTGCTCTCCTTGGGAGCATTATCGGGCTTCTCTTGGAGGAAAATTGAAGGAAAATGTCTCCAAATGCCCCCCATGGGTTTCGAACCCAATCACAAGAGGGAAGGGGGGCAGCGCTCAAATGAAAGGAATTGGCTTGTTTTCAGCTTCCAAGGTTCGAACACAAGACCTCCAAGGAAGTAAAGGCCTAGGCGCTACTTTGGTGCCAAGGAAACCATGGAAAAAATGCAGCAACTTCCTCCACCAAGTTTCGAACCAAGGGTCTCTAGGAAGCCAAGCCTTGTGCGTGAATCAGGTGCCAAGAAAGCCACTTTGGTGCCAAAAAAAAAAAAGAAAAAAGCCAAGCAATGCACTCCATGGGATTTGAACTTGGGACCTCCCTTTGGGAGCTCCAATGCTCCGCTCACAAGGAGAGCAGAGCGTTACTCCTTGGCACACACAAGCATCATGACACGGGCCAAGGGAAATAAGGCGCGCAAATGACAGAGAGCTTGGTGCAAGCATCATGACACGGGTAGGACTTGGCACACACACAAGGCTCCAATGCTCCGCTCTCCACAAGAGCAAAGCATCCTCCTGGGAGCAACACTTGGGCTGAAATTCACTTAAAAATCCAATTTAATTCAACTCTTCACCCATCTTTCAAGCCCACTCAAAATTCTTAGATCTAAAATAGAAAGTGCATAAATAGGTGTTGGTTAGGATTAGAAGAGAGCTTACTTTCAATTTTAATTTTTATCTTTTGTCAACTTGAGAGCTCACTTTTCATTTTCTGCTTTTGAACTTCTGGTTTTAAATTTTCATTCTCTGTTTTCGGCAATTGGCTTGAGAATTGGAAGAGAGAATTCACTTCTTCTTCCTCTGATCTTTTTGTTTTCTTTACTGGGTTTTGTTTGAGTCTTAAGTGTGAAAAATTGAGGAATTTCTGTCTCAATCTCCATTTAAGATCTCTTTGATTTTCCTACTACATAATTAAGTTGAATTCAATTTCCTTTATTGCTTCAATCTTCAATTTCTCTTTAATTGCTTTGTGAACTTGGATCTAGGAAGGCAATTGAGATCTAGACTTTGCTATCTAGTCTTTGGAGTCCTGAAATCTGATTTTCTTTTTGGTTCTTCTGCTGAACCACTACTGCAATCAAATTTTATTTTCTATTTGAGATCTAGTTAATTTCAATTCACCTTTTGCTTTGTTAATTGTTGCAATTTACTTTCTCTTGCTTAAATTTTGAATTCCCAGTCCCTCAATCACTTTTTCATTCAAGCAATCTATATTTCTTGCACTCTAAGTTACCTCAATTTACATTTCTTGCAATTTAAGTTTCAGTCATTTAATTTCTTGTTCTTTAAGATTCAGCACCTTTACTTTCAGTTCTCTTTAATTTCTGCAATTTATCCCTTTCCCCTTTATAATTCATGCAATTTACCTTCTGTCTACTACAAATCACTCAAATTAATCCTTGTTTGCTTTACTAAATCAACCACTAAACTAAAATCGCTCAATCCTTCAATCCCTGTGGGATCGACCTCACTCATGTGAGTTATTATTACTTGATGCGACCCGGTACACTTGCCGGTGAGTTTTGTGTTGGATCATTTTCCACACATCAAGTTTTTGGCACCGTTGCCGGGGATTGAAATAGATTGATAATGATTAAGTGAAGTGGAGATCTAGATTAAGCATTTTTTCTTTTGTTCTCAACTAACATATTAACTATTTGACTATTTTCCTAAGCTAACCAAAACTTCATTCTAGCAATAGATTGAAGTTTCACTGGTTTTCTGGTTCTGTGTGTTTCTTGTGCTGTGTTTGTATGTCAGGTACAGGGAGAGCTACTCCTATTTTCTCTGAAACTGACCAAAGAACTCTTCGAAGGTTGAGAAGAGAAGTTAGAGGGAAGGCTGTTGTTGGAGAAGAGGAGTCAGAAGAAATTCCAAGAGATGGAAGGAGATTCATCTAATCCCAACCATCCAGAAGGAGGGGTCAACAATAACCCACAACAGAGGAGAGTGCTAGCCTCATATACATTTACAAATGCTAGACATTGTGGGAGTAGCATTCTCACCCCTAATATCAATGCAAATAATTTTAAACTGAAGCCACAACTCATCACATTGGTCCAAAACAACTGCTCTTTTGGAGGAGGACCATTGGAGGACCCGAACCAACATCTATCCACTTTCTTGAGGATTTGTGACATAGTTAAAAGCAATGGAGTGCACCCTGACATATACAACCTGTTGTTATTCCCATTCTCTCTCAGGGACAAAGCCACTCAATGGCTAGAAACATTCCCAACGGAGAGCATCAACACTTGGGATGATTTGGTGAGCAAGTTTCTTGCCAAATTTTATCCCCCTCAAAGGATCATAAGATTGAAGACTGAGGTGCAGACATTCACACAAATGGATGCTGAAAATCTATATGAGGCATAGGAAAGATATAAGGCTCTGTTGAGGAAATGTCCACCAGAGATGTTCACTGAGTGGGATAAGCTGCAGAACTTCTATGAAGGACTTACTCTAAAGGCTCAAGAGGCACTTGATCATTCAGCTAGAGGATCATTGCAATTGATGAAAACTGCAGAGGAAGCTCAAAACCTCATTGATATGGTGGCCAACAACCAATACTTCTTTGCTCACCAAAGGCAATGCCAACCATCACAGAGGAAGGGAGTACTAGAATTGGAAGGAGTGGATACAATTTTGGCTCAACACAAGGTGATGCAGCAGCAAATTCAGCAACATTTGAACAAATGGCCAAAAGGATTGATGGCCTACAGGTTGCATCAGTAAGTGCCACAAGCCAACCAACAACTCCCTGGGGGCAGAATGAAGAGAACCAAGAAGAACAGCAACAAGAGCAAGTGCAGTATATGCACAACCAAAATTCTGGATCAAATGAGGTGTATGGTGACACCTACAATCCATCTTGGAAGAACCACCTAAACCTTAGGTGGGGAGATAACCACAACCAAAACCAACAACCATGGAAAAGGAACTCAGCTCAAAACACTCCAAGAAACAACCAAAATCACAACCAGCAGCCAACTAACCAAAATCCTTACAGAAAACCTCAAAATAATTACCCCAACTCCAACCATTACCCATCCAATACTCAACCCACTAACCAAAACACTTACCATCAACCATCAACACCCCACAACCAACCAATCTCACAAGACTCTCAGAGGATTACTAATCTGGAGATGCTAATGGAAAAGATGATGAAGAGCCAAGAAATGACAACAAAGAACCAGGAAGCTTCCATGAAGAGCCTAGAGAGGCAGATTGGACAAATCTCCAAGCAAATTTCTATTGAGAGACCTTCAAGCTCACTACCAAGTGACACCATTCCTAATCCAAAAGAAGAGTGCAAAGCTGTACAACTAAGGAGTGGAAAGACATTGGTGGACAGCATGATGATTTTGGATTTTTGATGGTTTAGAATTTCACAAATGAATTCTCGTTGCAAGTATAGTTCCTAAACCAAACAATAATCTTCTCATACAAAAAGTTGTTTGTCACTAAAACAAACCCCTAAATTTATAAACCGAAGTATTCAAACCTCGGGTCGTTCTCCCTAGGAATTACAATAAAGTGTCTTATTATTGGTTAGAAATGTGTTTTGGGGTTTTGGATAAGAAGCATAAAAAGTAAATGACAATGAAAATAAACTAACAACTATAAAAGGCTCTTGGCAAGGTATGAAAATTAGAAGTTCTTTCCTAGTTATCCTTGTCAATTGTGATGAGAATTGTTCATTGCTACCACTTAGTTAACCCTGACTAAATAAAGGAAAGTCAAGTGGATGAATTGACTTGAGCCACAAGTCCTAGCCAACTCCCAAGGAAAGACTAGCTTTAGTGCACTCCAAACCAATTAGCAATCTCTCCAATTACCAATCAACAAAGGAATTAGATAACTCAAGTGTCACTAATTACTCTACCTAGGCCAAGAGGAACAAAATCTACACTAAAACTAAAAGAGACATTTCAACAAACACATAAAGTGCAATAGAAGTAATCATTATTAAATGCAAGAATTAAAGGAATCTACAACTACAAAAACAAGAGATCAACAATAGAAAAGCAAAGAAGACATATTTAGTATGAATTACCTCTTATTGAATTGGAATAATGTAGAAGGAACAATACTAGATCTACAACAAAATATAAGAACAACATAAAGGAAATTACAATAAAAGAGTAGAAGAAGATGAATGTAGCAACAAAGAATTGAGAGATAGAAGTAGAAGAAGATGAATTAAAATCTAGATCTAAGAGCTAAACCTAATCCTAATCCTAATCCTAGAGAGAAGTGAGATCTTCTCTCTCTAGAAACTAACTAAAAGCTAAACTAAAACTAAATGAGTGGAAAAATGAATTTTTTTCTCCCTTTGCTCTTCAATCCTTGGCTTTAAATAGCATCTTTGGCGCCAAAGTTGGTTGGAATTGGGCCCCACCACCCTTGAGAATTCGTTGGTCATGTTTTCATTAAAAATCATAAACCAGCACCGACGCATACGCGCACAGCACGCGTATGCGTCCATGGGGTGATTTGCAGGTGCGCGCAAGCGCCAGGTGCGCGCGCGCATCCATGGGCGAGTTCACTTTTCATGCTTTCCCTCTTCACTCCTTTGATCCATTCCTAGCCTTTTCAATCTGAAATCACTAACAAACATATCAAGGCATCTAGTGGAATCAAAGGGAGATTAAAATCATCAAATTAAGGGTTAAAAAGCATGTTTTCACATCTAAGCACAAATAAGGAGACAATCACAAAACCATGCTATTTCATTGAATAAATGTGGGTAAAAGGTGATAAAAGCTCTTAAAATCAATACAAGATAAACCGTCAAAACGGGATTTATCACAGCAACAAAGGGGCAACCAAGAAGCTTATGGAGAGTGACAAAGAACCAACAGAAAAAGAGGGAGCTAGCAACAAGGACATAACAAGCAAGAATGTCCCAGAAAAGCTCACAAAAAAGAACAACCAACCACAAAATTTGAAGAAAGGGAAGCAGATCATGGAAGAACCAACTCCAAGACAGCAGCAAGTGGAGAAGAGTCTTACACCTCCACTACCTTATCCACAAAGATTCCATAAAGAAGCAAAGGATAAACATTTCCATAAATTCCTTGAGATTTTCAAGAAGCTAGAGATCAACATCCCCTTGGCTGAGGCATTGGAGCAAATGCCTCTGTATGCCAAGTTCTTAAAAGAGCTTATCAACAAGAAAAGAAGTTGGGATGAGAAAGAGACTATACTGCTTACTGAGGAATGTAGGGCCTTGATTCAAAAAGGGCTTCCCCCTAAGCTTGCAGACCCTGGAAGTTTCTTTCTGCCCTGCACCATTAGGAGATTGACCATCAACAAGGAAATGTGCGATCTAGGAGCAAGTATCAACTTAATACCCTCTGCTTTGGTGAAAAAGATGTGTATAGAGGAAGTTAAGCCTATACAAATGTCTCTGGAACTAGTAGATAAGTCAGTGGTATACCCCAGAAGTGTGATTGAAAACCTTCTAGTTAAGGTGGACAAATTCATATACCCTATAGACTTTGTGGTTTTAGATTCAGATGAGGATGAAGGTGGTTCTGTCATACTTGGGAGACCTTTCTTGGCCACTGCTAGAGCCATTATAATTGTGGAACAAGGAAAGCTAACCCTTAGAATGCATCAGGAAAACATCACCCTGAATGTATTTTCAGAGACACAGTCCAGTAATGAAAAGAACAACTACAATGAGATTGACAAAGGAGACTTTCAATGGAAGGAAGAAACTAGCAAGACAGTTGAAAATCATCTTCCAAGACAAGAAACAAACAACACAGCAGGGCAAAAGAAGAATGAGATTGAGCAAAGTGAGGAAGAAAATCAAGAAGGGATCAAAGTGCTAAATGAGAAGGAGAATCCCAAAACAAAGGTTGCTATCAAAGAAGAAGGAGTAACAAGAAAAAGAAAGAAAGGCAAGAAGAAAGCTCAGAAGGGATGGAAGAACAAGAAAATCCCCACTGAAGGGTTCTCCAAGGGTGATAAAGTGCAGTTGATTTATCAACAGTTGGGAACAAGTCAACAAATCAATGATTACTACACTGTATGCAAAGTACTCTCACTTGAGCATGTTGAACTTGAGCACCAGGGAACAAAAAGGAAGCTCACAGTGAGGGGAGACAAGTTGAGACATCACAGGCATCAACCACCCTAAAGGGAGTTAAATGTCAAGCTAATGACAATAAAGAAGCGCTTGTTGGGAGGCAACCCAACCTGAGGTAGTTTTCTTTTCATAGCCTTTTTCAATAAAAATGTTGAATAATTGGTATGCATTGCAAGGAGCTAAGTTTGGTGTTCCACCAAAATCTCATTTAAAAGCACATTCTCACTTCCTGTACAATGCTAGCTCCAAGCAATCAGACAAATTATTCAACTATTTAACTGCTTCCTAGCTTTAATTCCATAACCTCTAGTAAAGACACAAGGATTTCACATATGGTTAACTTGCTGCATCAGAGGCAGTGGCAAGCAATTAAGTTTGGTGTTCCCACACCAAAATAAATCCAAAAGACACACTCAATTCATGCATACTAACCATTCACTTAAGGGCTTGAGATGCAAGCAACTTTTGAGAATTATGCAGAAAACTAGCCAATATTTGAAGACAATTTGCATTATGACTCAAAGGGGAGGCAACAGGAGGAAGAATGAAAAGCTGCAACTCAAAAGGTTGTATTTACACTTAATCCTTATTGTTGTGAAATGTTTTAATTTAGGAATTTATGTATGTCTTGCTAAAGTGTTCATCTAGTTGCAAGTGAAGTTGTTTGATTAAGTATGCTGATCTGCATAATGTTTGTCATTCATTACTTAGCTTTGAATTTTGTTTTGTTTCCCATATGCCTGAATAAAAGAGAAATGTTTGAATTAGAAATTAAATATCCCATGTTGCATAAGTTAGAATGGAAGTTAATGGTGGTATGTGTTTGATTAAATACATAGCTCATGAAATAAATGTTGCATAATGTCATTTTTATTGAAGTGTGAGCTAGCTTGCTGTCATAAAGGCTTATATAAGTCATGATCCCTTGAGAACAAAATAAAACAGAAAGAAAAGGAAGAAGAAAAAGCCAAAAGTGGCAAAAAAAAAAAAGAAAAAATAAGGCTAGGCACCAATAGCTTGGACCCTAGGACACATGCCTGTGGTGCTTTTATGCTAGGATATGCTTGGACAAGTAGGTTCTGAGGAGTATTTCAAAACTTGGCCACTTAGATCAACTGATTTGGGATTGCCAACTGAAAGCCCATAATAAAGAGCAACCTAGTTACAAAGCATTTAGTTATCCAAAGAGATGATGGGCATCAATGATCCTAGGAAGAAAAAGGTGAGCCATGTGTCTGTGGTGAAGAAATGTTGGGCAAAAATAAAGCCAAAGGCTGCTGCAACATTTGCCACCAAGCCTTCAATGAATAATAAGCTTTTAAGCAAAACAAAGAAAGAAAAGTTAGCAAGGGAACAAGCATAAATGAAGCCTTGTAGCAGTGAGTTTAATAAATGAAGCCTTTAAGGGAATACCTATTATGTAACAGCAAACAATAAATAAGCTTTCATTGTCTGCATAAAAACTCCATAAACCAAGTTCAACTATATGCTTAATAAGGATATGCATGCTTCTCTTTTTCATTTCATTCCCTCTTATGTTTGATGTTTGCTT